>NC_137134.1:5195593-5328093 GCF_949319135.1 Squalius cephalus
ACACCGAAACCACTTCTCCCCGTTCAGACCTGTGTGAGCCAAACCACCGATGGAGTGGAGTATCTGTTAGACGCTCTTATAGATGTGTAATACATCAGCATTGCATTGGATTCTGGGTTTCGGAGTTGATTTTATGGCTTGAATGTGATGTTTACAATTTCCTCTAAATGTGAATTACATTTATTTAAAACCTCTTGAATTAAACTTGAACTTTAAATGAAGCTCAACTTGTGTCCATTATTGAACATCCTCTTCCACCCTGGTTAAAAGAAATCAGTGCTCAGTGTCACAGCTAACCACACAGCTCAGCAATATGGACACATTCATTTACAGACATGGGTTGTAAAGTTGTTTAATGTTAATCGGCTTTATAAAAATAATACTAAAACCAAGGCCTTGAGCTTTTTCACAAAAGGGGAAAAAAAGCAACATGTTCAGCCCGACCAACATGCAAAAGCAAAATACAAATATGTGTTCTGAAAAATATGAAATGAATCACTTATTAATTCACTTTCAGTGAAAAACCTGAAACTGTTTCATTTCTCTCGTATTATACAAAAGACAAACTGAGATGTTCAGTTGTAAACGTGTTGAAAACTATCTACACACACACACACACACACACACACACACACACTCACACACACACTGGGTGTTCACCAACCCCCGAAGCCTCCCCTGTCAGGACGGTACGTGTCACTCTGCCAGTTCTGGAGGAACGGAGAGCTCTGGATCTGCTGGACGCCGGTGCCGAAGCGAGCCGCCCACAGGTCCGATGACGCAGACACGTGAGTCGAGCTGTTCCACGCCATCTGCACGTTATTAGGCAAGAACCCTCTCAAGCCTGGAGGTCCCAGCACTCCCAGGCTGTTCAGAAGCGGGTGTCGGAGTCCGACAGCACCATTGTGCGACGCGAACCTCAGGCCGGTCAGACCCATGGGCTGATGTGAGGCCGACATGAAGCCAGAGCCCTGCAGTCCTGGGTAAAAACTGTCCATGCCATATCTAGGCGTGGGAAGGATACCGCACTGGTTCATGACCAGCGGCTCCAAGGAACCCGTCCTCGAAACACTGCTCCCATTGGATGCCGGGCCTGAGCGCGTGTCTATGACCGAGATCGGGCTGGTTTGCTCCCAGGGCTCTGGACTGTTGATCACACTGCTGGCGCTCTCAGGGATTGGTGCAGCCGGCGGTGAGGCTGGCCTGAAGGCGCACGCCGGTCCTCCTCGATGGTCCACGTCACCACTAGCTTCAACACCAGATGCCACGCTTCCAGGAGTCGGGACGGCCGGTTCGGTTTGGTTGGAGGTCTCCGGGTGAGCCGTTGAACTGTGGGTTTCCGAGGAGAACTGAGGATAGGAATCTGACAGATCGCCAAGGCCGAGGAAGCTTTGGTGAGGATCGAGTCGGAAAGAAGTTTCTAAAGCTTCGCCTGCGTCGGACTTGGCGAGCATCTTGGAAGCCTTGAACTGAGAGATTGCTTCGCTGAGAGCTTTGAAGTCTAACTCTTTGGGCGTCTCGCTGGGGTCTCGGTGTTGAAGAGCGGGCTCGGAGACGGGAGGGAGCGCGAGGGACGGCTGTTGCTCTGTAACAACATGGCTCAACATAGCTGTGACCGCTACACTGTTATCTGAAGAGTCCTGGTCCGAGTCCATGGACATGCTATCATCTCTCACTACAGGGACAAGAGAGAGGTTACAGGCCATCAACAGTCAGAACTTCACATCAGGAGACACATTTCAATGGCAGTCAATTGGTTTTGAACCATCATTTCAATTCCCTTCTACAAAATTATGACCCTCTAAAAACAGATTACAACAGACATTTATTCCTGATAAGTGTGTGATGAACAGATTATAGCATTAAATGAGGATTCTGGTACACAATGACCACTTTGGGTACCGGCTTGACTGACAGTTTTAATGATTTATTAATCATTCTCCAAACTCAATACATGGGTCTGTGCGAGTATAGACATCCCTATCTTTGCTGTCGGCTCCTCAATGTCTATTTGTGTGTTAATGAGGCTTCAATCCCTGAGTTTCTCCTGGCAGAAGTCAGGACAGCCCTGGACAAAACACTCACCAATGATGTGACTTGCATCTCCATAAATTTCATAAAATCAAGTGACTGAAAATGTCAAGAAAATCCCATATACTTTATATTAAGACTCCTTTCAATAGCCAACCGGCTCTAAACACAGGACGGCATGAGGTCACGTATATGATGTCACTTGAAAGACTTGAGGGACTCTAAAATTGCAACGATCAAGTTTGTTAAAACGACTTGGACACATGACAAAAAAACTAAACAAAATGGCTGCCAGCATGTTGGTGGACAAAATAAATAACATTCAGATTCAAAATTATTGGCCAATATTTATACTGCGAAAACAACTTTACGAACCACAAAATGAATTTTAATTGGTTTAAAACATGTCCGTTATAGAGAGGAGTTACCGTGCTAAGCGTTAGCATCGTCCTCTGCTTTAGTTCTGCTAAATCTGCTAATCTACCATAAAATACAAAGAGCAAGTTTAAAGAAAAATGGAGATAAAGTTTTATCAAAATACATTTATTGGAAGAATTGTATATACACATTTGAGTTTTTTGCTAACCAGATACAAAAGATATTATTAATGCCAGTTCACTATAGTTTAGGGGTTATTTCTGTTTTGGGTTTTTGGTTGTAACGGTTACAAAGTTTTGGTTACAAATACAAATACACTTTTCTGTATTTACACACTAAACACACTAGAAACTTTTACATCTGACTAATCAAAATCTTCAGACAATGGTGTTCACACCTGCAAAGGGTTACAAACACACACTCAAGAGCCAAAACAGAGTCAAAACTGGCTTCTGACAAACGAGACAAGGTAAAAACACCTGGCTTGTTTAGAGGGTTTTGAAACCTGGCGCATTTTCTTCCTTAGTTTGGTTCGTTAATCACATCACAATAATCAGTTCGAGATGGCGGTGTGCAGTTTATCAGTCCGAGCAGAGCGGCTGGACACTGACAGGTGAACTCTGTGTTAATGCGAGTCTCCTCGTTGCTGCCCTGTGAAAGTGAACCGAACCAAAGAAAAAAATGCCACATGATAACAGTTGAAGTCTCTATTTCAGAACAAAGCAAAAGGTCTACTGAAGAAAACTTTAACATCAGTTTATCGCCACAGATTTATCTAGGATGCCGTGTTTGTTCTCCTCCAGAAGTCCGTGAACACTTCATATCTAAAGAGGCTATATTTAAGAATGTTTATGTATTAATTGCTTTTTTGTTGCCAATGTGTGAACAGCTTGTAACGAAACCTGGCTTTTTCCCCGTCTTTTAAGTCTTTCACATAAAAACGGAAGGTAAACGTGCGCTCCGAGGGCTTCTCTTTCTCTTTCTCTTTGTGTCTGCATGACACAATGACTTTGTAGTTTAAATGAATCCTTTTCTTTGCACTGTAGTTTCACATAGCCAGATCTATAGTGTAACCGTGTAATTTTAACTAATCCGTCGCAGGGAGCTTTGATTGACAGGCAATTTGACCAATCATAATCCGCCATCTGCCTTTTTGTCCGACAAAGCAGTCAGGAGAGTTAGTAGATTAACGTTAGTGGAAAAACAGTGTGTACTGACATCTTTCCACGGTTTAAACAACATTTCTTCTTATGTTCATTCATCATTTGATGCTATAAATACAGAAGGAAGAGATGATCGGTTCATGAGCCGCTTTAAGAGGCTCCACAGCGATCTGTCAGACACAAAACTATATTTATTGTTTACATTTTTTTTAAAATTACCAAATTTGAAAGTTGAGACTTTCAGACCAAATTTGAAAGTTGAGACTTTGACACCACGCTGAAAGGCGAGAGAGACTTAGAGGTTACTTTTGATACGAAACAGTGTCCTCTCTGCTCCACGCTGTAGTTTTCACTGCGTGAGAACATGATGTGTGGCGGGAGAGCGGCTTCTCAAGTGAAGAGCGATCAATAACTTTGCCGTGAGTATAGTCGAGGCCTTGAATCACGGTCAGTCTCTTGTGCGTTACGCGAGTGTGAGCGCAGTTCACTTAACGGCCAGCGGTGGCGCTAATAACACTGGTTTCTGAATTCTACATATAGCCACTTTAAATACCAAAATGAATATATTAGGAAGAAATTCACAACATCTTAACATTTCTGTTGTTGGCTCATCTCGTATGAAAACATTTTAATCCCGTTCTAATTGGGACAAAAAATATAAATGATAAAAAATATATGATACAGTTTCAAGGTACTAAAAATGTGACATTCATTGGCTAGTGTGGTTCATGGTTTTATTCAGTGGTGAGTTTATACAAAAGACCTGTTGATCCCAAAGGAAAACAAGATTTCTATTGGGTGTTCATCCATGTCTTTCCCTCTGCCTCGTCTTCTATTATCACGGCATAATGCCACTGTGTGATGGAGAGCTGTTTTTGTTCAGTACCTCTTTTAACTTTCAGAAAACACCATTTTGTCCTGTCATTTTCTATTTTCATTGTTCATCAGTTCATTTCCTTGACTTGGAGTCATTGTGTTTTAGCTGGCCTCGCCTCTATGATGAATAATAAAGGTCGCTCTGGATCACTGTGGCCGCAGACCGACTGGGAAACTCATTTAGAGACGTGTAGTTTGATGTTGTCAGATGGGTTTACCACAGAATCACTTACATGACGCTGGATCAGGAGTGGGGTAAGTCTCAGCAGACGGGGCGCTGGCCACGCCTTCTCCACTGGCTAAACTGCTTATTACAAACTTTACGTCTTCAACATTGGCAATAACGATGCCACTGCTCGAGTAGTGCGGGAACATCTCAAACTGGAAGCCTGTTGGACAGGATTTAAACACACATTACTTTCGTCATAAATAGGCAAGTCACTGATTCCAGAACCATAAATCATGCTTGAATTTACCTTTGGATAACAACTGATAAACAAACTACATAAAAACATTTTAATAAAGCATTTATCTGCAGCCTCTGGTTCCTAGAACACTAGTTATGTAAAACAGTTGTACAAATGAACAAGATCAATGGATTTATTTCCATTCAGACTGATGGAAAAATGTCGGGTTTAAAAGATTCCCTATCCTGAGGCTCCCTCAAATACAATCTGAACTATTCTAAAAGCACACTAAAGCCCAACGTTACACCACAGAACATTATGTGAGTGTGTAGAAAATAACCAGGTGGTGTCATCATTGGATGGGGATTATTAGAGGCCATGACGGATAAGGGCTGATGGAGGGAATTTGTCCAGGACACCAGTTACACCCCTACTCTCCTATGAGAAGTGCCATGGGATTTTTAAAGGAGTAGTTCACTTCAGAGTTTACATTTCATGATAATTTACTCTCTCCAATGTCATCCAAGATGTTCATGTCTTTCTTTCCTCAGTGGAAAAGAAATGAAGGTTTTTGAGGAAAACATTCCAGGGTTTTTCTCCATATAGTGACTTCAATGGGGTCCAACTCCAACAATGGGGTCCAACTCCAACAATGGGGTCCAACTCCAACAATGGGGTCCAACTCCAACAATGGGGTCCAACAAAGGTCCAGATGTGAGTTTCAGTGCAGCTTCAAAGTCTCGACACGATCCAGCCGAGGAATAAGAGTCTTATCTAGACAAACTATCCGCCATTTTATAACAAAATAAACATTTAAATGCTTTTAACCACAAATGCTGGTCTTACACTAGCTGTGATGCGACACACATTACGTAATCAGGTTGAAAGGTCAAGTGTGACGTAGGCGGAAGAACCGACCTAGTGTTTATAAAGCCAACGTGAAAAGACTAAGTCTTAAATAAATAAAAGATAAAACAACGATGTCGGACGATTTTGAATATAACGGATACATTTTTGAACCGGAACACGTGTGACCTTTCAAAGTGATTACATAATGTGTGGCGCATCAAGAAGAGCATTTGTGGTTAAAAGCATATAAATGTTTATTTAGTTGTAAAATGTCCGCTGGTTTGTCTAGATAAGACTCTTATTCCTCGGCTGGATCGTGTCGAGACTTTGAAGCTGCACTGAAACTCACATCTGGACCTTCGACCCGTTGGACCCCATTGAAGACACTATATGGAGAACAATCCTGGAGTGTTTTCCTCAAAAACCTTGTGATGGATTTTTTAATTAATCAACTTTAATTAATCAACTAACATTTGTTTTTCTTGCAGGAACGACATTCATATGCTTTTAAATGTTTCCAAACTCTTTGGGGAAAACTTGTGACTTTGAGTATGTGTGTGTGTGTATAACTAACAGAAAGGGGAAGTGAAACTAGACAGATGACTAGTTCTCAAAACTTGTGATAAGTAATCACAGAATCAGAGTTTGCTTGTGCCAGTGACAGAGGGAAAAGGTTGGGGCTTTTGAACCAATTGAACCAATCATATTGAAGGTGACATGTTAGTCTTATTTGTTTTCTCGATTCTATAAAAGCTGTTGTATCCGTGTTTTCTCAAGATCCTCCGGCCTTGCTTCTTGGGAGAGATTCCCTGAGAACTGCTCGGGAAGATCTCCTGGCTGTGATCAAAGCATTTAAAGGACATTTGCTTGAGTCTGTTTGTTGATTATTCCTGTGCAGGAAGCTAGTTTAGGAAGGAAGCTAGTTTAGGGACAAAGCTAGTTTAGGGAAGCAAGTTAGTTAGAGTAAGACTCGGCCAGTTGTCGACTGAAGACGCAAGAGCTAGAGTATAAAGGCATTGGGTGTCAATTAGTAGACGCCCCAGATAAAGGTATTGTTGTCGATTTGGAGACGCCTCAGGTAATAAGATCAATTGGGTGTCGATTTGGAGATGCCACAGATAGTTAGGTTTAGGGAAAAATCTATGACAACCTTCATTTATTTTCAACTGAAGAAAGAAAGACATGAACATCTTGGATGACGTGGGGGAGAGTAAATGATCAGGAAATTTTAATTCTGAAGTGAACTACTCCTTTAATGACCACAGAGAGTCAAACCCGGTTTACTGTCTCATTGGAAGGACGGACTCATACTGACAGGCACGGACCTACTTATAATGCAAAGCTAGTTCACTAGGTTTAGGAACAATCACACAGTACACTCAAAAAGGTCTAAGAGCACCTGTGAGAAATATCAGGTGTCGTTGCTTGATGAATCTCGCTTGCAGATCCACTAGACAATCGAGGTCCGGAGCTCTTCGTGACGGAGTGTCACACTCGTGGTACGACAGGATCTCCACGATATGTCTCTTCTCATAAGCAGTGAGGATCTCGTACAGGTTCAAGGCGTCCGCTTTGAGCCTGGAGACAGAGAAGCAGCACAGGTCATGGTGAGATCCTGCAGCGTGTCAGCACTGTGTGAACGGGTCTGGTGTCGAACCTGCTGTGCTCTCTGAGCTTCTTGTGTGATTTGAAGTGTATCCTCCACCTCCAGGGGCTCTGAGGAGAGTTCAGCTGCTCGATGTGCTCAAGGATATCCCGGAGCTTCTCTGAAAACAGACAAACAGCTTTGCTGAAACGCCTGTTCAAGTTCAACAAACCTAATCTCAACAATGAGCCTAATCTTCAGGGTACTTCAGACCGCGGTGGAAACACAGACAGCAACAGGTCTGGGGGGAAAAAGTTCCTGGGACAAATTGGGATGCACTTGCTTGGACGCCTGGGAACACGCTGAACGAGTGTTACCTGCTGTGATGACGGCTGGATTCAACACGTGCTCATCGGACACGATGAAACCCCCGGACTGAAAGAGCTCATTGTAGGTGTGGTTCTGGATGTCACTCAGGTTGTCAACGCCAGCAAAGCTCACAGACGGATGCTTCTTCAGCGAAACTAAAGAAGGGATCTATGGGTATAAAACACAACATCTGTGGTTTCAGTTTATGGTTCCCAAATTCAACGAATCCGCTTTGAGTGCTCAGCTGACGTACCTTGTGAACCTGTGTGGCGATGTCCATATTCGGGATGATGACCAGTAGTTTATCTTGACTGTTGCTTTTTTCAAGGAAACCCTGAGGGTTACACTCCAAATCCCCCAACTTCTTCAAATATTCCTGTTACAATCGTCAGTACAAGGTTAGTATACATCCATCTCGATTCGTTTAACACTTGACAGTCAGTTTCACCAACACTGAAGCTACAATTCCACCTTTGTTCAAGTGAAAAGGCTACGTTCAGACTGTCAGTCCAAATCCGATTTTTGTGCATATCTGATTGAAATCCGATCAGATTTAGCAAGTGAGAATGGCCAAAAGTCACATGAAATGTGATATGTGGTTTGTAGGGGTGTAACAATATATCGTGTCTCTATATCACAATACAAAAATGCAACAATATGTATTGTGGATAGTGACTCTGTATTGCGTATAATTCACCCAAAACTGAGTGAGAAAAAATTCAAGGTTTTTAGAGTTTGTGTCAGTTCTACATTAAACTACTGTTTATAATGTTGAATATAATGTATAATAATGCCAGTAAAAGGTGGCCTACATTATTTTAAATCTAGTCAGTGACAGAGTGTAAGCATATTCATCTAAAATAATTCTGTATTTTCATCTTCAGAATCATGAATATGTTTATGCTGGTGTCTCTATTGTCCTGTGCTTTGGTCCAATCCTATTAATTTACACCCACAATGTAATACCAAATTTGCCATTTTAATCAACAGTACATTTTTTGTTAACCTTTTATTACTGTATATGTCTTAGAGTATTGCAATAATATTGTATCGTGAGTTCAGTATCCTGACATGAGGGTATTCCCCCACTACATTATTATACATTATATTCAACATTATATATAGTAGTTTAATGTAGTACTGGCACTAAAACTCTGTGAACTTGAATTTCTTCCTCACACAGAAATTTTATTTTGGGTGAACTACACACAATACATAGTCACTATCCACGATGCATAGTTGCATTTTTGTATTGTGGAATATTGTTACACCCCTAATGCCTACTAACGCAACGCCATCGGCAGTCCAATGCAGATTTTCCAGAAAACTAAAGAGCGGCATGGACACACACATCAGATGTGAACAGTTGCGATACAACAGTGTGGACGTCAATCATTTTAGATCAGATTCCAATCGGAGTTGGACTGACAGTGTGAACGTAGCCTAATTAGCCATGTTTACACCTGCTATTAGCATCCGACTTCAGGTGGAGGGCACTAAACACAGGTGGAGGGCACTAAACAGGCACTAAACCCAGGTGGAGGGCACTAAACACAGCCGGAGGGCACTAAACAGGCACTAAACCCAGGTGGAGGGCACTAAACACAGGTGGAGGACACTTAACACAGGTGGAGGACACTTAACACAGGTGGAGGACACTTAACACAGGTGGAGGACACTAAACAGGCACTAAACACAGGCGGAGGGCACTAAACACAGGCACTAAACCCAGGTGGAGGGCACTAAACACAGGTGGAGGACACTTAACACAGGTGGAGGACACTTAACACAGGTGGAGGACACTTAACACAGGTGGAGGACACTAAACAGGCACTAAACCCAGGTGGAGGGCACTAAACCCAGGTGGAGGACACTTAACACAGGTGGAGGACACTTAACACAGGTGGAGGACACTTAACACAGGTGGAGGACACTTAACACAGGTGGAGGACACTAAACAGGCACTAAACACAGGCGGAGGGCACTAAACACAGGCACTAAACACAGGCGGAGGGCACTAAACACAGGTACTAAACACAACAGGTGGAGGACACTAAACACAGGCACTAAACACAGGCACTAAACACAGGTGGAGGGCACTAAACACAGGCACTAAACACAGGTGGAGGGCACTAAACACAGGCACTAAACACAGGTGGAGGGCACTAAACACAGGCACTAAACACAGGTGGAGGGCACTAAACACAGGTGGAGGACACTAAACACAGGCACTAAACACAGGTGGAGGGCACTAAACACAGGCACTAAACACAGGTGGAGGGCACTAAACACAGGTGGAGGGCACTAAACACAGGCACTAAACACAGGTGGAGGGCACTAAACACAGGCACTAAACACAGGTGGAGGGCACTAAACACAGGTGGAGAGCACTAAACACAGGTGGAGGGCACTAAACACAGCCGGAGGGCACTAAACACAGGCACTAAACACAGGTGGAGGGCACTAAACATAGCTGGAGGGCACTAAACACAGGTGGAGGGCACTAAACACAGGTGGAGGGCACTAAACACAGCCGGAGGGCACTAAACACAGGTGGAGGGCACTAAACACAGGCACTAAACACAGGCGGGGGGCACTAAACACAGGTACTAAACACCGGTGGAGGACACTAAACACAGGCACTAAACACAGGTGGAGGGCACTAAACACAGGCACTAAACACAGCCGGAGGGCACTAAACACAGGTACTAAACACAGGTGGAGGGCACTAAACACAGGCACTAAACACAGGTGGAGGACACTAAACACAGGCGGGGGGCACTAAACACAGGCACTAAACACAGGCGGAGGGCACTAAACACAGGTGGAGGGCACTAAACACAGGTGGAGGACACTAAACACAGGCACTAAACACAGGCGGAGGGCACTAAACACAGGTGGAGGGCACTAAACACAGGTGGAGGACACTAAACACAGGCACTAAACACAGGTGGAGGGCACTAAACACAGGCACTAAACACAGGTGGAGGGCACTAAACACAGGCGGGGGGCACTAAACACAGGCACTAAACACAGGTGGAGGACACTAAACACAGGTGGAGGGCACTAAACACAGGCACTAAACACAGGTGGAGGGCACTAAACACAGGCGGGGGGCACTAAACACAGGTACTAAACACCGGTGGAGGACACTAAACACAGGTGGAGGGCACTAAACACAGGCACTAAACACAGGTGGAGGACACTAAACACAGGCGGGGGGCACTAAACACAGGTACTAAACACCGGTGGAGGACACTAAACACAGGCACTAAACACAGGTGGAGGGCACTAAACACAGGCACTAAACACAGCCGGAGGACACTAAACACAGGCACTAAACACAGGTGGAGGGCACTAAACACAGGCACTAAACACAGGTGGAGGGCACTAAACACAGCCGGAGGACACTAAACACAGGTGGAGGACACTAAACACAGGTACTAAACACAGGTGGAGGGCACTAAACACAGGCACTAAACACAGGTGGAGGACACTAAACACAGGCGGGGGGCACTAAACACAGGCACTAAACACAGGTGGAGGGCACTAAACACAGGTGGAGGGCACTAAACACAGGCACTAAACACAGGTGGAGGGCACTAAACACAGGTGGAGGGCACTAAACACAGGTGGAGGGCACTAAACACAGGCACTAAACACAGGTGGAGGGCACTAAACACAGGCGGGGGGCACTAAACACAGGCACTAAACACAGGTGGAGGACACTAAACACAGGTGGAGGGCACTAAACACAGGCACTAAACACAGGTGGAGGACACTAAACACAGGCGGGGGGCACTAAACACAGGTACTAAACACCGGTGGAGGACACTAAACACAGGCACTAAACACAGGTGGAGGGCACTAAACACAGGCACTAAACACAGCCGGAGGACACTAAACACAGGCACTAAACACAGGTGGAGGGCACTAAACACAGGCACTAAACACAGGTGGAGGGCACTAAACACAGGCACTAAACACAGGTGGAGGACACTAAACACAGGCACTAAACACAGGTGGAGGACACTAAACACAGGTGGAGGACACTAAACACAGGCACTAAACACTAGGGCTGGGTTTCGATTCAATTTTCAAGAATCGATTCGATTCCGATTCTCAAGATCTTGAATCGATTATCATTATTCGATTCGATTCGATTCGATCCGATCCGATCTTCGAGATTTAGATAATGGTTTTTGAAAAAAGCAATTTTTTCCAGCTGTTACCTGAATTACATGACTGTACTAGTTATGCAACATATTGATACTATTATTATAGACATTCAACTGCAAATTAATGGAATATTGGTGGTTGTAAAGAACAATCCCCCTTCCAGAGTGTTGATACAACTGCTTTCACAAACTTGCACTGGTGTAGACGACCGAGGACGCAGAGGTATATCAGCAGCAGTAGACCGATTATTTAGACGCGAACCTGATGTATTATTAAAAATGACATTAAGAATTTTCCAAAAAGCTGCTACAGTTCAGATGCAAATGCACCTTTATTTTTTATTTTAATGATCAACATTTAGAACACATTTGTTCTAAGCCAGTGCAAATGTAAACAGATTGTTGGTTACTGGCTTCACAGTAAACAGACAACGAGATGTGCGGATGGGCTATTATTTCAACCGCATCACAAAACGCATCCGTCCGCACCAACGTTTTTGACCAATTTTCAAAACAGCACCCGCCCGCCATCCGCTTAATGTATGCATATATTTTTTATATGATTGGTTAACCGCCCGCCACCCATCCGAAAATATAATTTTTCGTCACGTCATCCGCCCGATCCACGGTTTATCCGCGGAGTCCGCGGCTGTAACCGCCAACCGCGCATTTCTATCAGAATGTAAATAAAATTTGAACTTACAAAACCTTTAGAAAACCATTGCTTTTGTCAAGCTCGTTCTCTGCATTGCTTCTGATTCTGAACCCGAAATGGTGCCAGATCCATAGACTGTGGCCAGATCGGAGCTTTGAGCGTTTCTGGAGTTTTCAAAGCAACCGCTTGCTTAACGTTACTGACGTTGTTTTAATGTCCTTCCACCTCGCGCGCATGCGTGAATTCAATGACGCGGAAAGTTAAAGTTCACGGGGAAAATCGATCCTCTGAGTTACGGATCGATCTTTAGAAATTAATATGAAAATCGATTCAGAATCGGTGAATCGATTTTTTCAACACAGCCCTACTAAACACAGGTACTAAACACCGGTGGAGGACACTAAACACAGGCACTAAACACAGGTGGAGGACACTAAACACAGGCACTAAACACAGGTGGAGGACACTAAACACAGGCACTAAACACAGGTGGAGGGCATTAAACACAGGTACTAAACACCGGTGGAGGACACTAAACACAGGCACTAAACACAGGTGGAGGACACTAAACACAGGCACTAAACACAGGTGGAGGGCATTAAACACAGGCACTAAACACAGGTGGAGGACACTAAACACAGGTGGAGGGCACTAAACACAGGCATTAAACACAGGCGGAGGGCACTAAACACAGGCACTAAACACAGGTGGAGGGCACTAAACACAGGCACTAAACACAGGTGGAGGACACTAAACACAGGTGGAGGGCACTAAACACAGGCACTAAACACAGGTGGAGGACACTAAACACAGGTGGAGGGCACTAAACACAGGCACTAAACACAGGTGGAGGGCACTAAACACAGGTGGAGGGCATTAAACAAAGGCACTAAACACAGGTGGAGGGCACTAAACACAGGCACTAAACACAGGTGGAGGGCACTAAACACAGGCACTAAACACAGGTGGAGGGCACTAAACACAGGCACTAAACACAGGTGGAGGACACTAAACACAGGCACTAAACACAGGTGGAGGACACTAAACACAGGTGGAGGGCACTAAACACAGGCACTAAACACCGGTGGAGGGCACTAAACACAAGCACTAAACACAGGCACTAAACACAGGTGGAGGACACTAAACACAGGTGGAGGACACTAAACACAGGCACTAAACACCGGTGGAGGGCACTAAACACAAGCACTAAACACAGGCACTAAACACAGGTGGAGGGCACTAAACACAGGCACTAAACACAGGCACTAAACACAGGCACTAAACACAGGTGGAGGACACTAAACACAGGTGGAGGACACTAAACACAGGTGGAGGACACTAAACACAGGTGGAGGACACTAAACACAGGTGGAGGGCACTAAACACAAGCACTAAACACAGGTGGAGGGCACTAAACACAGGCACTAAACACAGGTGGAGGGCATTAAACACAGGTGGAGGACACTAAACACAGGCACTAAACACAGGTGGAGGACACTAAACACAGGTGGAGGACACTAAACACAGGTGGAGGACACTAAACACAGGTGGAGGACACTAAACACAGGTGGAGGACACTAAACACAGGTGGAGGACACTAAACACAGGTGGAGGACACTAAACACAGGTGGAGGGCACTAAACACAAGCACTAAACACAGGTGGAGGGCACTAAACACAGGCACTAAACACAGGTGGAGGGCATTAAACACAGGTGGAGGACACTAAACACAGGCACTAAACACAGGTGGAGGGCACTAAACACAGGCACTAAACACAGGTGGAGGACACTAAACACAGGTGGAGGACACTAAACAGGCACTAAACACAGGTGGAGGGCACTAAACACAGGCACTAAACACAGGTGGAGGACACTAAACACAGGTGGAGGGCACTAAACACAAGCACTAAACACAGGTGGAGGGCACTAAACACAGGCACTAAACACAGGTGGAGGGCATTAAACACAGGTGGAGGACACTAAACACAGGCACTAAACACAGGTGGAGGGCACTAAACACAGGCACTAAACACAGGTGGAGGACACTAAACACAGGTGGAGGACACTAAACACAGGCACTAAACACAGGTGGAGGGCACTAAACAGGCACTAAACACAGGTGGAGGGCATTAAACACAGGCACTAAACACAGGTGGAGGACACTAAACACAGGCACTAAACACAGGTGGAGGACACTAAACACAGGCACTAAACACAGGTGGAGGACACTAAACACAGGTGGAGGACACTAAACACAGGCACTAAACACAGGTGGAGGACACTAAACAAAGGCACTAAACACAGGTGGAGGGGCACTAAACAAAGGTGGAGGGCACTAAACACAGGTGGAGGGCACTAAACACAGGTGGAGGGCACTAAACACAGGTGGAGGGCACTAAACACAGGTGGAGGGCACTAAACAGGTGGAGGGCACTAAACACAGCCGGAGGGCACTAAACACAGGTGGAGGGCACTAAACACAGGCACTAAACACAGCCGGAGGGCACTAAACACAAGCACTAAACACAGGTGGAGGGCACTAAACACAGGTGGAGGGCACTAAACACAGCCGGAGGGCACTAAACACAGCCGGAGGGCACTAAACAAGCACTAAACACAGGTGGAGGGCACTAAACATAGCTGGAGAGCACTAAACACAAGCACTAAACACAGGTGGAGGGCACTAAACACAGGTGGAGGACACTAAACACAGGCACTAAACACAGGTGGAGGGCACTAAACACAGGCACTAAACACAGGTGGAGGGCATTAAACACAGGCACTAAACACAGGTGGAGGGCACTAAACACAGGTGGAGGACACTAAACACAGGCACTAAACACAAGCACTAAAAACAGCCGGAGGGCACTAAACACAGCCGGAGGGCACTAAACAAGCACTAAACACAGGTGGAGGGCACTAAACACAGGTGGAGGGCACTAAACATAGCTGGAGAGCACTAAACACAAGCACTAAACACAGGTGGAGGCACTAAACACAGGTGGAGGACACTAAACACAGGCACTAAACACAGGTGGAGGGCACTAAACACAGGCACTAAACACAGGTGGAGGGCATTAAACACAGGCACTAAACACAGGTGGAGGGCACTAAACACAGGTGGAGGACACTAAACACAGGCACTAAACACAAGCACTAAAAACAGCCGGAGGGCACTAAACACAGCCGGAGGGCACTAAACAAGCACTAAACACAGGTGGAGGGCACTAAACACAGGTGGAGGGCACTAAACAAGCACTAAACACAGGTGGAGGGCACTAAACACAGGTGGAGGGCACTAAACATAGCTGGAGAGCACTAAACACAAGCACTAAACACAGGTGGAGGCACTAAACACAGGTGGAGGACACTAAACACAGGCACTAAACACAGGTGGAGGGCACTAAACACAGGCACTAAACACAGGTGGAGGGCATTAAACACAGGCACTAAACACAGGTGGAGGGCACTAAACACAGGTGGAGGGCACTAAACACAGGCACTAAACACAAGCACTAAAAACAGCCGGAGGGCACTAAACACAGCCGGAGGGCACTAAACAAGCACTAAACACAGGTGGAGGGCACTAAACACAGGTGGAGGGCACTAAACATAGCTGGAGAGCACTAAACACAGGCACTAAACACAGGTGGAGGACACTAAACACAGGTGGAGGACACTAAACACAGGTGGAGGACACTAAACACAGGCACTAAACACAGGTGGAGGGCACTAAACACAGGCACTAAACACAGGTGGAGGGCACTAAACACAGGCACTAAACACAGGTGGAGGGCACTAAACACAGGTGGAGGGCACTAAACACAGGTGGAGGACACTAAACACAGGCACTAAACACAGGTGGAGGGCACTAAACACAGGCACTAAACACAGGTGGAGGGCATTAAACACAGGCACTAAACACAGGTGGAGGACACTAAACACAGGCACTAAACACAGGTGGAGGACACTAAACACAGGCACTAAACACAGGTGGAGGACACTAAACACAGGTGGAGGACACTAAACACAGGTGGAGGACACTAAACACAGGCACTAAACACAGGTGGAGGACACTAAACACAGGCACTAAACACAGGTGGAGGGGCACTAAACAAAGGTGGAGGGCACTAAACAGGCGGAGGGCACTAAACACAGGTGGAGGGCACTAAACAGGTGGAGGGCACTAAACACAGCCGGAGGGCACTAAACACAGGTGGAGGGCACTAAACACAGGCACTAAACACAGCCGGAGGGCACTAAACACAAGCACTAAAAACAGCCGGAGGGCACTAAACACAAGCACTAAACACAGCCGGAGGGCACTAAACACAGGTGGAGGGCACTAAACACAAGCACTAAACACAGCCGGAGGGCACTAAACACAGCCGGAGGGCACTAAACAAGCACTAAACACAGGTGGAGGGCACTAAACACAGGTGGAGGGCACTAAACATAGCTGGAGAGCACTAAACACAAGCACTAAACACAGGTGGAGGGCACTAAACACAGGTGGAGGGCACTAAACATAGCTGGAGAGCACTAAACACAGGCACTAAACACAGGTGGAGGCACTAAACATAGCCGGAGATCACTAAACACAAGCACTAAACACAGATGGAGAGCACTAAACACAAGCACTAAACACAGATGGAGGCACTAAACACAGGTGGAGGAGGGCACTAAACACAGGTGGAGGGCACTAAACATAGCTGGAGAGCACTAAACACAGATGGAGAGCACAGGTGGAGGAGGGCACTAAACACAGGTGGAGGAGGGCACTAAACACAGGCACTAAACACAGCCGGAGGGCACTAAACACAGGTGGAGGGCACTAAACACAGGCACTAAACACAGCCGGAGGGCACTAAACACAGCCGGAGGGCACTAAACAAGCACTAAACACAGGTGGAGGGCACAGGTGGAGGAGGGCACTAAACACAGGTGGAGGAGGGCACTAAACACAGGCACTAAACACAGGTGGAGGGCACTAAACACAGGTGGAGGGCACTAAACACAAGCACTAAACACAGCCGGAGGGCACTAAACACAGCCGGAGGGCACTAAACAAGCACTAAACACAGGTGGAGGGCACTAAACACAGGTGGAGGGCACTAAACATAGCTGGAGAGCACTAAACACAAGCACTAAACACAGGTGGAGGGCACTAAACACAGGTGGAGGGCACTAAACATAGCTGGAGAGCACTAAACACAAGCACTAAACACAGGTGGAGGCACTAAACACAGGTGGAGGGCACTAAACACAGGTGGAGGCACTAAACACAGGTGGAGGGCACTAAACATAGCCGGAGATCACTAAACACAAGCACTAAACACAGATGGAGAGCACTAAACACAAGCACTAAACACAGATGGAGGCACTAAACACAGGTGGAGGAGGGCACTAAACACAGGTGGAGGGCACTAAACATAGCTGGAGAGCACTAAACACAGATGGAGAGCACAGGTGGAGGAGGGCACTAAACTAGGGCTGTCGCGATAACCGCAATATTGCAGTACCGCGCTACTGACAAGCCAACCGCAGAGGAATTCAAGTAACCGCAGCAACCGCGATATTCGCTTGTTTTCTTTTTTCATAAGGCTATACCCTTCTTGTTTTGAACTTCGTGCATGTGTATTGAATGTTTAAATGTTAAATAAGTTAATAATGATAATAAGACGTGGCAATCATGATTTTATCATGGTGATTTGTACAGAGGCTTCGTGGATTTGCACTTGCCTAAACAGACAGTGAAGAGAGTGATCGACTGAGCGCGTGCGATTACCTGCGTCTGTCTTTGAGGTCAAGTCATATTCGTGAAAAGGTTGCCGTGTCCAAGGAAAGTTAAATATTTGTCCTGTCATCCTTTTAACGTTTAAAATAAAGGGCATTTACCATGAATGGCATCAGCGACAGCGCTGGTCAGCATCCACAGCGCGAGGAACTCGCAGTCGCGGGAAACAAAACTCAGTGAGTCACGCATTGCTGGTTAGCTGAGCCTTGAAAAGTGGAGCTCAAAGTTAAAAATAATTAACCTTGTTTCATTATTATCTTTTAATGAATCAATCAGCGTTTTTGAACGTGTTGTTGAATGAATGGTTTAATGACTCACTCAAAGACTCACTCCGTTGCCGTAACAACTGCGCGCTGAGTGACAGGCTTTCAATGCGCAGATACGCTGTTTAGTTTCGGTTTATTGGTTACTGAAAATGTACTCGTTTTTGTGCATGCTAACCACATCGTGACACTTATTTATATAGCAACAAATAAATATAAATAAATCAAAATAAATTAATAAATGCGGTAAAACCGCATATCGCGCTATTGAGCCACTCAAAATTACCGCAAGGGAAAATCCTTCACCGCGACAGCCCTACACTAAACACAGGTGGAGGAGGGCACTAAACACAGGCACTAAACATAGCCGGAGGGCACTAAACACAAGCATTAAACACAGGTGGAGGAGGGCACTAAACACAGGCACTAAACACAGATGGAGGAGAGCACTAAACACAGGTGTACAGAACAGCAGAAATCACTCTATACTGAAGTGCCCATCTGTACCACACTCTGAAGAACAATGGTGTGGGATTTCCTCACACATTGGACACACACGTACCTTTATTTCCCAGCAAACGTCACTCTCCTCCTCCTCATTGGTGGAATGGATGTAGAAGTGAACCGAGTTCTTCTGAACTCCTTTGAGGATCTCCACCAGGTTACTGATGACCTCTGGCTGCAGCTGATGGATGATGGAGCTGAGCGCGTGCTCCATCGGGACCTCTTTAGCGTGTGTGTGGGCCATCGGGACGTCTTCAGCGTGTGTGTGGGCCATCGGGACGTCTTCAGCGTGTGTGTGTGTGTGGGCCATGGGGAAGTCTTTAGGATGTGTGTAGGCCATCGGGACGTCTTCAGTGTGTGTGTATGTGTGGGCCATCGGGACGTCTTCAGCGTGTGTGTATGTGTGGGCCATCGGGACGTCTTCAGCGTGCGTGTGTGCCGTCTGACCCTCCACAGTCTCCGTAGTCTCAGCCAGCGAACCACCGTTCATCTCCGGTGAGCCCTGAGGAAGAGTGCTAGTGCTGCTGGCTTCCCGGGTCTGCTGGCTCTCCGAGTCCTGCTCTGACGGCCACAGCATTCGGGGACGTTCGTGCACATCAGGGTCAGGCACACTTGAGTGGTGTGGTGTCACTGAGTCCGGCAGGGCACTAGAAGGGGAACATGGTCTCAGAGACGACTCAAAAGTGTCCGGTTTAGTGGTGGAAGGAGAGGAAGCACAAGGATTAATGCTGGAGGACGTATCAGGGACATTTGAAGTAACTTCACTTGCAGAAGTGGACGAAGACACGTCTTCCTGAGCTGAACGCTGTCCACTGGCACTCCGGGAGTCTATGAACATCTTCAGGCTGTCCCGGAAAGAGCTGATGTAGTTGGTGACAGGGAAGGGTGTGTTGAAGTTTGAGACGTAATCAGAGAGTGGCAGAACTGGAGTCTTGGGCGCTCCTCGCGAGTCCTCAGTGCTTAAACAAGACACATAATAAATGTGTCTGTTCCTCAAGAGCTGCTCGACCTCACTGGAGAAGCCGGAGATCTGCTCGTCCACTATGAGGTCGACACCACCGCTCGAACCCAGCGCAGGGGCTCCGTCTGCAGGAGCGTGGCTCTCAGGGGCCTCCGCCGGAGGGACGGGCTCGTCCTCATCCGCTGCTCCGGTCTGATCCTCCGGGTCCTCCGCGGTGTTGCTGCTGTCGGGCTGGTAGGCGGGGGACAGGTCCTTCTTGTCCGGCGTGGTGTGTGTGGACACAACCGGGTTCTGGAGGAAGCGGGGGTCTTCAGGATAGTCCATCTGTCTCTGGGAATATCTCTCCGTTTTCAGACCTAAGCGAGCAATTTAGAAAATTAACATTCTAAAAACTGTAAATAACGTACATGAATTGATAAACTATAAAATGTAATCCTCAGCAAAGAAGATGTTTTTAAGTCAAGTCACCTTTATTTATATAGAGCTTTTTACTATACAGATTGTTTCTTAAGACCAGAGGTCATTCAAACAAAATAAGACCCTCCAAATCTCTAGCTGTAAATGTGTCTTACAAGTGGAAATGTGCTGAAAAATCTCGAAAAATCGTCCACATGGTTCAAACAAAGGTAGTTCTCTTACGGCCCTGATATACTAAATCAAAGAACAAACTGGAGTGACGTCACTTCAAACTAAATCATGACAAAGTGAAGTTTGTTTGGAGTTTGTTTTGGGAGTTTGAAACAGCTTGAGAAAAGCAATCTTTCTGTAAAGATTGACACAAGAACTTCCCCGTATATCAGGGCCTTTACAGTCTTTCATATTTCATTATGTCAGGACTTGTAGAGTGTATGCGTGTGACAAAACCATCGGTGTAGTGACAGTCTGAGTGGCAGAAACACAGCGACATTTCTAAAACAGGAAAGAGCTTTGAGATCGACTGTACAACTGAATTTGACAAGAAATCTGAGATATATTTTTACAGACTTCTGAAAGCTACAGAACAGAGAAGCAAATGGATCCTGCAATTCACAGAAACAACTGGATCCAGGCAGAGAAACGTGGATTTGCAGTTGAATATATAGTAGAATATATATCAGATATGCTGAATTTAGGGGTAAAATCATACCCTATTATTGTACATATTGTATATATTAAAGGTTGTATCAGTGATTTCAGGCCCCCAAAAAAAGTGATCCTTTTTTTTTTTTTGGGCCTGAAATCACTGATACAACCTTTAATTGATGAGTTGTCAATACAATATATAACATAAATATGTATAAATATTCTGCCTAATTGGATGTTTTTAATTAAACACTGACAAAAACTATACAAGTTTTAGTGCTGGACGATATGATGATATATATAACATTGATATGAGTGATCACCCGGATTTAGACCTACCGATATTGTATTTATGTCAAGCGTTCACATGTAAATTTGATTTATTTATTTCCTGGCTGCATATCAATATCCATGGATCACTGGATCTTTGTGAGGAACACTATATCAAGTCCAACCTTTAGTTTAATTCATTATTTTACCATAATCGTCTGTTTCCCCTGTTAACTCCAGCCACACAGCAGCTCTTCTGCCACTCAGAAGACTGTCAGGGACTGTGTTTCGGCATCGACAATACATTTTCATGCCCCTAAACATGACGCAAAACAAAACTAATTGTGATTGGCTGCGTTACATGTCAGTCAAACGTCGTCTTGGCCAAGAAAAGCTGCGATAGAGTCCAGAGCTTCTGCCGTCAGCCTGAAGGTCTGGTCCCGCGAGACTAACGCATTCCCTCTATTGGCCTTGCTAACTTAAAATGCATAATAACATAATACCGACTGTAAAAAACAAACGTTTTTGCTGATATGAACTTGCAAGGTCATTCTGAGACAGGTGTGCCGCCTCTTCCTCAGTGCCTGTACCTGTGATGGGGATCAGCACCCATGGGATGGTCTTCTCCCCGAGCAGGTTAACGCCGCGCTGCTGTCCGCCTGAGTCTGAACACGGGCTGAATGCTTCTAAACTGCTCAGGCTTCCGGCCGTCTCCTCCTGAAACACAAACTCAGCATCAGCATCCAGACCGGCTTTTAAACCACATCACTGGAGAAATGCAGACTATCATAAAAAGAAACAATACTTCGGCTAGATGTGAAACTAGCAGCTGTTATTTAAGTAAAGAACACACACCAGGACGTGCAGAAGTATTCAGACATCTGCTCCTGGTTTTCATCTTTATATTTATTAAATGTTTGCTGGTGTAAAAACTGATTACTTATCGCTCCACATTCAACAGAATATAGGCTTGACTTACTTAACCTAACCTGAGAATAATACATAAATAGAGTTAAGATCAAAGTACACACGTGAACAGTGAAGGTGTAAACGCTGAGTTGTTGAGCACCGTGATCTACCTCGAGACCGTCGGTCCTCTCGGGCTCCTCCTCGTCGATGAACCTCTTCCTCAGGTCGATGTCTCGGTCCGTGGGGAGGCCGAGTCTCAGCATGCTGTCGAACAGAGCGGCGTCAGAGATGTCCTCGCCGTCCTTCATCTCGGAGTCCGCAGGCGACTCGGAGGACACTCGGGTCAGGTTGTCGATCAGCTTGATGACCTCGAGCGCCCCGTGGGTCTTGTCTTTGCGCAGGTCTGTGTCGAGACTGCTCTTCCCGAAGCTGTCCAGCATCTGCATGACCTTCAGCGCACTCTGAGACTTGTCCTTCCTCAGGTCCGTGTCCTGAAGACCACAAGTGCTCAGGACATCAGAGAGATGAGGAGTGGACTGCCTCTCGTCCGCTGAGAGAGAGAGAGAGAGAGAGAGAGAGAGAGAGAGAGAGGGAGAGGGAGAGAGAGAGGGAGAGGGAGAGGGAGAGGGAGAGGGAGAGGGAGAGGGAGAGGGAGAGGGAGAGGGAGAGAGAGAGAGAGACAGAGCATTAATGACTGACACCTGTGACCAGCCTCGCAAATAACAGGCTCTAAAATCAAGACAAGGAATG
Source organism: Squalius cephalus (assembly GCF_949319135.1). NCBI lineage: Eukaryota > Metazoa > Chordata > Actinopteri > Cypriniformes > Leuciscidae > Squalius > Squalius cephalus. The sequence continues at coordinate 5,218,601 of NC_137134.1, forward strand.
ACACTGTACAATAAAACATATGTGTGTGTGTGTGTGTGTGTGTGTATACAGGGTTTGATATTAACTAATTAATTGCGCTAAATGACAGATTTGTCTTACATGGACTTCCCCAGCAAAGTGAGTAAACATAATAAGTAACATGCCAAATTGGCTCGTGATTTGGCTAAAGATTAAAGGCTCATTATTATGGTTTAGTATCTACAGTACTGTATCGCAGAACAATGTTAGTAGAACAATGTTAATATGTTATTGTTACATATAATATTATAATATTCAGTTCTGAAACCAACTCACCCCCTCCCCCCAATATATTAAAGTAATTAAATTAATATCATAAACATGCGACTAGTCGACTAATGGCTTATGCGAATGATTACCAGGAGAATCTTTTGATAGGGCAGCCCTAACAACAGACACATCTAATAAGGTCATTATAAAATTAAAAATTGCCCCTAAGAAGGTCCATGGGAATCAATTCCAAGGGCAAATATTTCTCCTTTATGAAGATGTCTGACCCTGGCAGGTACACAAGTCGAACGTACGATCAAAAGCGAATCTAATGCTGTCGAAGCCTCTCAGTGGCCGCTCCTGATCTCTGGAGGAGTCATCTTCACGTCGATGCTTTAGACCCAGCTGTGCTCCCTAACCTCTCGAGATGAGTTCTGATACTGTGACATTCTCTGTTCTCTGTCTATTTGTGTGTGTATCCTGACATTGTTAAGCACTTTGGTCGCTTTTAAATGTGCTATACAAATAAATGTGAACTTTAACTATTCAGTGCAGACACGATTCAGAAATGAACCTTTGCACTGATGAATGTAAACTCTGCATCTTCATTCTTCATCTACTCCCCCAGATTACCCAGAATCTCCTCACCTTCCCTGAGTTCTCCGCTGGGTTTGTTCCTCTGGCGTTTTGTGGGTCCTTCAGGAGTGTGGGGCTCCCCCTTCCTCTTCTCCGCGGCCTCGGGCGCCCCTGCGCTCCCCTGCGAGCTCTTCTTGTTGAGCTGGATGAGCTCCAGCAGCTCCTTCACCCTCTCGGGGTTCTCCTGAGCGCTCCCGGCGCCCCCCAGCTCCTCCACCGCAGTCTTCAGGCTGCCGTGGGCCAGCGTGAACAGGCCCGGGCTGTAGATGTAGGGCCGCAGGAAGGGCTCCCAGTTGGTCTTCTGCCGGGGAGCGGGGAACAGCTTCTCCCGCACGTCCAGCTTGGGGTCGTAGTCGGTCCTGACGCGCTGCACGGGTTTGCCCAGGCGCAGGTTGGTGAGGTATTCGCACACCGCCTGCTGTACGCAGGCACTGGGGTCGGCGGGGGGGTCGGCGCGAGCCTTGCTCAGGGCCGAGTGAAGGGCGGACACGAACGACTCGTGCTGGGGCATGACGGGACCCCAGCGCTCGGAGGACACGGGCCTGCAGGGAGCCGACGCTTCACAAACACAAACATTAAGATTAGTGCGACCTGAGCCTGAAACATACTCTACTGCAAATATGAGAACGCAGACAGCTTTTCGTACAGTGTGTGTGAATGCCATGTTTCCATTTAAAGTTGTGAATTTAACTTATGCAGGGTTGGAATATGGCATAAAACATTTGCTAATGAAGCAGCGTTTCTGTCATGTGTTCAAGAGAACAAAACTGTCACTTACTGGGAGATTCTGTAAAAATAAATAAAAAGGATGTTGCTGATATCAGGGAAGACACTGGCTCTTTTATCCTCCATCATAAGGCAATAATAATTCATGTTTTCTTGAAATATCCAAAATGATCATCTACAGAGATTCTAAAAATGTGCAAACAATTGAGCTGGAAACACTTTTTATCCGATAAGAAGACATGCTCATAAACTACGATGGAAACACATTTACTGATTAAATCCCTTGATGTGCAACAATAAACTCCGGTGACTTTCCTTCAGCGTCAGCTGTGATTGGTTAACTGGACTAACCAGCGGACCAATCGCATCGCAGCATCTCAGATGTTGGTTTGGTGTTTCTGAAACGCCGGAGCCGAAGTGTGTGATCAGAATGATTCGGTTTAATTCCCTCCAGAAGCGTCTCACACGAGTGTGTTCACAAACACCAGCATCCCAACGCTAGAGATCATGACAGCGGTTATTGAGTTTCGACTGACGCTCTGAGACACACTCGTTTATGATGGAGGGAAAAGAGCCGATTGCAGAAACTCAGTTTTATTACTGATATTTTGTTCCAGTTTCCCAGGAAGTGACGATTTTGTTCTCTTGAACACATCAAATGTTTTATGCCATATCTGTTAAATTCACAACTGGATGGAAACATGGATATTGGTATTGGTACCGACTCCTGAAATGTCTGTATCATTATGACAGTAGTTTGAAGAGAAGCTCACTGAGCACGTTAGCTATAATAAGATAAACAGTGTATGTTTATGACTAGACGCATGATTGATAGCATCAGTTTAACAGCACAGACATTTGAAGTTAATACGATCACTTCCCTGAGTTAATGAAATATGTTAAACCAATGTGCTGGCAATATTTTGGCCAAGCATTCGCGTCTGTGTTTGCATTAAACATGTTTCTGGTTTTAAAAGGGATAGTTCACCCAAAAATGAAAATTCTGTCATCATTTACTCTCCCTCAAGTAGTTCCAAACCTTTATGACTTTCTTTCTTCTACTGAACACAAAAGAAGATAGAGTGAAGAAAGTCGGTAACCAAACGACTGATGGACCCCCAATGACATCCATAGTATTTTTTTTTCCTACTATGGAAGTCAATGGGGACCAGCAACTGTTTAATTACCAACCTTCTTTAAAATATCTTCTTTTGTGTTCAGCAGAAGAAAGGAAATCATACAGGTTTGGAACTACTTGAGGGAGAGTAAATGATGACAGAATTTTCATTTTTGGGTGAACTGTCCCTTTAAGAAGGTTCATGTCAGTTTAACGGTGTCTCCAGATACTCACTGCTCTTCAACAGCTCGCGCTTCTCTCGGTAAATAAAAAGTGCTTGTATACACGACATTTTCCAGCCGCCTCGTCGCTCTGTAAAATCAAAGACATTTGAAATATTTCAGAGATCGACTAGTTTTACACTGCAGTCTCGCCATCATTAGATCATACCGCTTGAGTTGGCCATCTGACTGGCAGAGAGCAAGAAGAGAAAGCCTCGGTCCTTCACCATGTTCACCAGCACCTGCAGAGACAGAGACCAGTCAGCTCGTGAGCGACAGCCACATCATCAGCACGAGTGTTAGCTCGTGAACATCATCAGCAGGAGTGGAGGCCGCTCACCAGACCCTGCTCCTCCAGCTTCTGCAGCAGAGCGCTCAGACTCTTCGGGGACTTGTCCTTCTCCACCACGTCGAACAGACTGCAGAACATGCCACTCTTAGACACTGCCAAAACAAACCACAGACATTATTCACGGTATATTATCCTTCCTCTACTCAATGCAACTTTAACATCCCTACAATACATGTGCAAAACCAAACAAATAAACCTACACATCACTAAATAATCACGTGCTGAAAACTCGACTGCATATCGTGACACATATCCCTCACTTTGACTAGTTGGCATTTTTTAAATTGTCGACATTAGGGCCGCACTATATTGCATCGCAGTGTCTAAATACATAGCGATGTGTGAAAACACAGGGATGTTCACCAGATGACTTGAATAGTTATATTTGGACAGAATACCATAACTGTATCGGCCGATATATGCTCATTTTTACAGTTATCGATATTGGCCCAATGAGAAAATTAGGCTGACATATTAAGGCCAATATATAATAATAATAATAATATTATATAAGCGCATTGACAACCGAGTTACACCTTCATGACTAGCACAGACAAGTTTGTGTATTTGTAATTTGATGTTTATTTTGTGTATATGATCACATATAGGATGCGTTTGGTTAATTAATGCGGTAATAAAGCGGTGGGTGATCATCTTTAGCTTCAGCGCAACAGCTCAAACAGCAATGCACAACATTAATAACTATGATTGGGACGGTCAGAAAACATAACATTATAAAGAGAACACTATAGTAATAAAACGTTGTGAATTCTTTGGTTTGGTTTCTGCGTTTCAATGTGTTGTTACGGTAAGAGCGCATCCACAACAGGAGTTACATATTCTGACTTAGCTCAAGTTCACTTGTGCATTCGCATCATTTTGTGCCGATATAAGTTGTAATATTAAGTTTATATTGTATATAAATATATAATTAATCTCATTAGGATGCGTTTCATCGAGTTAATTAACCATCTAATAGTTTTTCTTTATATAAAGTGTCCTACTGTTCATTCAGCTCTTCAGCGTCACACACAGCTCAAACAGCAATGCTGTCATTTGAAATAGTAATATTAATTTTCGAGGTTTTTCTTGTTGTTGTTGCAAAAACATTGATGCATTATTAATTATAACCAGCACTTTAATTTTTCTCGTATTATTTCATCAACAATATGGTTTAAAAATGAGATTGTCATTATTGTCCGTGCGGAGGCTATTCCCTTTTATACATCCATGAGATCTGCATTTTCATTCTTTATATGCAAGTAATGTTGTCCAATGACTTGACTGCATTATTTAGGCATGGTTTCATTGCTTTGTTTCTTTTTTTCAATCTCTCTCTCTCTCTCTAAAGAAAGTTTGTCATCGGAGTGTAAAATTAATTTTAAAAGTTAAGGAATCTTACACTGGTTCACTATAGGCTATTGTACTGTCTATGTTTGATTTATGTTGAAGTTTGGGACATGGATTTTAATGGTGAGACTTTTGTTTTTATAATCAGGCTCTCAAAATTGACATCAAAATTTGGATTTAGATTTATCGGCTTTAAAATATAAAGAATTAACGGTATCGGCCAAAATGTTCATATCTGTGCGTCCGTAATCCTTCCAGGGCTGAACGATTTGGGAAATGGTGTACTCTACAATAACGAACACCAATCTCCAATCTCTTTACCGGAGTTCACATAGGGCACATTCCCACAGTTTTGACCAATTCAATATAAAATAATGGTAATAATTGTGATTTTTATTAAACAATACATTAAACAAAGAAATGATGCTAAAGCATTATGAACAAGGCTGAACCTTCATGGCTGCCGGTGTAGATGCTCCAGGAGAAGAGTGCGGACGGGATCTTCTGCTTCACCTGCTGCAGACTCATCACTTTACCAATCTCGATCTTCTCCGGCCTGAGACAACAGCAGCTGATCAGTGACGGCACAGGCACACAGTTACCACACACAGGCGAGGGACTCACAGTTTGTACGGCAGGAAGGGCTGAGACAGCGAGCGAAGGCAGGCCTGGTACACGTCTCTCCCCTCGTTCACGAAGTGCCCTCTCCACACCGTGTAGCTGCGCCGGCCTGCCGCCACACCGAGGAGAAGGAGGTGAGAAACACAAGCACTCCAGACACGCATGCTCTTATGTTTCCCCATTCCACCAAAGGTGAATTTGAAGATTTCTTCCATACAACAGTTCATTAAGGTCCCCTTAAGGCTAGTCATTCCCCTCGGCGGCCATCTTTGACCCGCCTCTCGGGCAGCGCCTGTCTCTCTGAACGAGCTGTTCACTGAGCTTACGGTTAAACCTCATATTTGAAATCACCAATGAAATCTGACAGCGACTGTCTCATAAATGTAGCTTCAGCTGCAGTGACACGACTTTACCAATCACCGATTGGCTCTTTCATTTGGAAGGCGGGACACTTTCTCCTATACATCATCATTTGGCAGCACTGCATCTGACTTTCACAAGCACATTAACTCCTACAACAGCGAACCTTATAAAGACTGAATCGTGAATTGCTGGAAGTTCAACTCATATACAGAACCATATATATATTTTTGTGCTGTTTGCTTTTCAATACCGTTTTGAATGTTTTTTTTTTGTTTATATAAAGTCACAAAAGGTGCTGAGGTTGCTGTTTTTTTACTCATTGGTTTAAACATGTTGATGATGCCCTAAAACAGATTTATAATGATCATTTCCTCAGAGAAGCAGGTGTTTGTTATAGATAAACTGTAGATAAACTGTTGTACAGGAGATGCTGCTGGATCTCACCTCTGCTCGTCGCTGACGGCTGGCAGTTGGACCTGAGGAACACACACACACACACACACAGTCTCCGTTACACTGCAGTCTGAGAGTCTCACACACAGTCTCCGTTACACACACAGTCTCTGTTACACTGCTGTCTGAGAGTCTCACACACACTCTCCGTTACACTGCAGTCTGAGAATCTCACACACACTCTCCGTTACACTGCAGTCTGAGAATCTCACACACAGTCTCCGTTACACTGCAGTCTGAGAGTCTCACACACAGTCTCTGTTACACTGCAGTCTGAGAATCTCACACACAGTCTCTGTTACACCGCAGTCTGAGAGTCTCACACACAGTCCGTTACACTGCAGTCTGAGAGTCTCACACACAGTCTCTGTTACACTGCAGTCTGAGAGTCTCACACACAGTCTCCGTTACACCGCAGTCTGAGAGTCTCACACACAGTCCGTTACACTGCAGTCTGAGAGTCTCACACACAGTCTCTGTTACACTGCAGTCTGAGAGTCTCACACACAGTCTCCGTTACACTGCAGTCTGAGAGTCTCACACACAGTCTCCGTTACACTGCAGTCTGAGTCTCACACACAGTCTCTGTTACACTGCAGTCTGAGAGTCTCACACACAGTCTCTGTTACACTGCAGTCTGAGAATCTCACACACAGTCTCTGTTACACCGCAGTCTGAGAGTCTCACACACAGTCCGTTACACTGCAGTCTGAGAGTCTCACACACAGTCTCTGTTACACTGCAGTCTGAGAGTCTCACACACAGTCTCCGTTACACTGCAGTCTGAGAGTCTCACACACAGTCCGTTACACTGCAGTCTGAGAGTCTCACACACAGTCTCTGTTACACCGCAGTCTGAGAGTCTCACACACAGTCCGTTACACTGCAGTCTGAGAGTCTCACACACAGTCTCTGTTACACTGCAGTCTGAGAGTCTCACACACAGTCTCCGTTACACCGCAGTCTGAGAGTCTCACACACAGTCCGTTACACTGCAGTCTGAGAGTCTCACACACAGTCTCTGTTACACTGCAGTCTGAGAGTCTCACACACAGTCTCCGTTACACCGCAGTCTGAGAGTCTCACACACAGTCCGTTACACTGCAGTCTGAGAGTCTCACACACAGTCTCCGTTACACTGCAGTCTGAGAGTCTCACACACAGTCTCCGTTACACTGCAGTCTGAGAGTCTCACACACAGTCTCCGTTACACTGCAGTCTGAGAGTCTCACACACAGTCTCCGTTACACTGCAGTCTGAGTCTCACACACAGTCTCTGTTACACTGCAGTCTGAGAGTCTCACACACAGTCTCCGTTACACTGCAGTCTGAGTCTCACACACAGTCTCTGTTACACTGCAGTCTGAGAGTCTCACACACAGTCTCCGTTACACTGCAGTCTGAGTCTCACACAGTCTCTGTTACACTGCAATCTGAGAGTCTCACACAGTCTCCGTTACACTGCAGTCTGAGAGTCTCACACACAGTCTCTGTCTCACACACAGTCTCCGTTACACTGCAGTCTGAGAGTCTCACACACAGTCTCCGTTACACTGCAGTCTGAGAGTCTCACACACAGTCTCTGTTACACTGCAGTCTGAGAGTCTCACACAGTCTCTGTTACACTGCAGTCTGAGAGTCTCACACACAGTCTCCGTTACACTGCAGTCTGAGAGTCTCACACACAGTCTCCGTTACACTGCAGTCTGAGAGTCTCACACACAGTCTCTGTTACACTGCAGTCTGAGAGTCTCACACACAGTCTCTGTTACACTGCAGTCTGAGAGTCTCACACACAGTCTCCGTTACACTGCAGTCTGAGAGTCTCACACAGTCTCTGTTACACTGCAGTCTGAGAGTCTCACACACAGTCTCCGTTACACTGCAGTCTGAGAGTCTCACACACAGTCTCCGTTACACTGCAGTCTGAGAGTCTCACACACAGTCTCCGTTACACTGCAGTCTGAGAGTCTCACACACAGTCTCTGTTACACACACAGTCTCTGTTACACTGCTGTCTGAGAGTCTCACACACACTCTCCGTTACACTGCAGTCTGAGAATCTCACACACACTCTCCGTTACACTGCAGTCTGAGAATCTCACACACAGTCTCTGTTACACCGCAGTCTGAGAATCTCACACACAGTCTCCGTTACACTGCAGTCTGAGAGTCTCACACACAGTCTCTGTTACACCGCAGTCTGAGAGTCTCACACACAGTCTCCGTTACACACACAGTCTCTGTTACACTGCTGTCTGAGAGTCTCACACACACTCTCCGTTACACTGCAGTCTGAGAATCTCACACACACTCTCCGTTACACTGCAGTCTGAGAATCTCACACACAGTCTCTGTTACACTGCAGTCTGAGAGTCTCACACACAGTCTCCGTTACACTGCAATCTGAGAGTCTCACACACAGTCTCCGTTACACTGCAGTCTGAGAGTCTCACACACAGTCTCCGTTACACTGCAATCTGAGAGTCTCACACACAGTCTCCGTTACACTGCAATCTGAGAGTCTCACACACAGTCTCCGTTACACTGCAGTCTGAGAGTCTCACACACAGTCTCTGTCTCACACACAGTCTCTGTTACACTGCAGTCTGAGAGTCTCACACACAGTCTCCGTTACACTGCAGTCTGAGAGTCTCACACACAGTCTCTGTCTCACACACAGTCTCCGTTACACTGCAATCTGAGAGTCTCACACACAGTCTCCGTTACACTGCAGTCTGAGAGTCTCACACACAGTCTCTGTTACACTGCAGTCTGAGAGTCTCACACACAGTCTCTGTTACACTGCAGTCTGAGAGTCTCACACAGTCTCTGTTACACTGCAGTCTGAGAGTCTCACACACAGTCTCCGTTACACTGCAGTCTGAGAGTCTCACACACAGTCTCCGTTACACTGCAGTCTGAGAGTCTCACACACAGTCTCCGTTACACTGCAGTCTGAGAGTCTCACACACAGTCTCTGTTACACTGCAGTCTGAGAGTCTCACACACAGTCTCTGTTACACTGCAGTCTGAGAGTCTCACACACAGTCTCTGTCTCTCACACACAGTCTCTGTTACACTGCAGTCTGAGAGTCTCACACACAGTCTCCGTTACACTGCAGTCTGAGAGTCTCACACACAGTCTCCGTTACACTGCAGTCTGAGAGTCTCACACACAGTCTCTGTTACACTGCAGTCTGAGAGTCTCACACACAGTCTCTGTTACACTGCAGTCTGAGAGTCTCACACACAGTCTCTGTCTCTCACACACAGTCTCTGTTACACTGCAGTCTGAGAGTCTCACACACAGTCTCCGTTACACTGCAGTCTGAGAGTCTCACACACAGTCTCCGTTACACTGCAGTCTGAGAGTCTCACACACAGTCTCTGTTACACTGCAGTCTGAGAGTCTCACACACAGTCTCCGTTACACACACAGTCTCCGTTACACTGCAGTCTGAAGCCCCTTTCACACAGCGCTTTGAACCCTTGGAAATTGCCGGCAAATTGCCAGAGTGCCTTCTGTGTGAACGCAAACACGACCCGGGATCGATGCCGGGTTGGGGACCTAGTAACATTGCCGTGTTCAGTCCCGGAACGCGCGCTGTGTGAACAAAAGCCGTAATAATGCCGTGTCGTAGTGATGACGCTGAAGCCAGGATCGTTCGCCAGCTGTGAAACGGTACGTAATGCGAAAGTTTATGATCGAATCAGAGAAAAATATGCAGAAAAATATGTGGTTTTTCGAGAGAGAGAGAGAGAGAGAGAGAGAGAGAGAGAGAGAGAGAGAGAGAGAGAGAGAGAGAGAGAGAGAGAGAGAGATCGCAGCTCATAAGCAAACTTAAGACGCTGCTGAGACATTAAAGTCACATCGATGTCACGTGTCTTTACAGGATTTTTACGGGTTGTGTGTGAACGCACTCTCTGATTCCGGAAAATCACTGGCAGTGTGAATGATCCAAAATCAAACGAACCCGGGCCAAATCCCTGGTCACTTTATCCGTGTATTTTCCGGAATCTCTGTGTGAAAGGGGCTTGAGAGTCTCACACACAGTCTCCGTTACACTGCAGTCTGAGAGTCTCACACACAGTCTCTGTTACACTGCAGTCTGAGAGTCTCACACACAGTCTCCGTTACACTGCAGTCTGAGAGTCTCACACACAGTCTCCGTTACACTGCAGTCTGAGAGTCTCACACACAGTCTCTGTTACACTGCAGTCTGAGAGTCTCACACACAGTCTCTGTTACACTGCAGTCTGAGAGTCTCACACACAGTCTCTGTTACACTGCAGTCTGAGAGTCTCACACACAGTCTCTGTTACACTGCAGTCTGAGAGTCTCACACACAGTCTCTGTCTCTCACACACAGTCTCTGTTACACTGCAGTCTGAGAGTCTCACACACAGTCTCTGTTACACTGCAGTCTGAGAGTCTCACACACAGTCTCCGTTACACTGCAGTCTGAGAGTCTCACACACAGTCTCCGTTACACTGCAGTCTGAGAGTCTCACACACAGTCTCCGTTACACTGCAGTCTGAGTCTCACACACAGTCTCTGTTACACTGCAGTCTGAGAGTCTCACACAGTCTGTTACACTGCAGTCTGAGAGTCTCACACACAGTCTCCGTTACACTGCAGTCTGAGTCTCACACACAGTCTCTGTTACACTGCAGTCTGAGAGTCTCACACACAGTCTCCGTTACACTGCAGTCTGAGAGTCTCACACACAGTCTCTGTTACACTGCAGTCTGAGAGTCTCACACAGTCTCCGTTACACTGCAGTCTGAGAGTCTCACACACAGTCTCCGTTACACTGCAGTCTGAGTCTCACACACAGTCTCTGTTACACTGCAGTCTGAGATTCTCACACACAGTCTCCGTTACACTGCAGTCTGAGAGTCTCACACACAGTCTCCGTTACACTGCAGTCTGAGAGTCTCACACACAGTCTCCGTTACACTGCAGTCTGAGTCTCACACACAGTCTCTGTTACACTGCAGTCTGAGAGTCTCACACACAGTCTCCGTTACACTGCAGTCTGAGAGTCTCACACACAGTCTCTGTTACACTGCAGTCTGAGAGTCTCACACACAGTCTCCGTTACACTGCAGTCTGAGAGTCTCACACACAGTCTCCGTTACACTGCAGTCTGAGAGTCTCACACACAGTCTCTGTCTCACACACAGTCTCTGTTACACTGCAGTCTGAGAGTCTCACACACAGTCTCCGTTACACTGCAGTCTGAGAGTCTCACACAGTCTCTGTTACACTGCAGTCTGAGAGTCTCACACAGTCTCTGTTACACTGCAGTCTGAGAGTCTCACACACAGTCTCCGTTACACTGCAGTCTGAGAGTCTCACACACAGTCTCCGTTACACACACAGTCTCCGTTACACTGCAGTCTGAGAGTCTCACACACAGTCTCCGTTACACTGCAGTCTGAGAGTCTCACACACAGTCTCTGTTACACTGCAGTCTGAGAGTCTCACACACAGTCTCTGTTACACTGCAGTCTGAGAGTCTCACACACAGTCTCCGTTACACTGCAGTCTGAGAGTCTCACACACAGTCTCTGTTACACTGCAGTCTGAGAGTCTCACACACAGTCTCCGTTACACTGCAGTCTGAGAGTCTCACACACAGTCTCTGTTACACTGCAGTCTGAGAGTCTCACACACAGTCTCCGTTACACTGCAGTCTGAGAGTCTCACACACAGTCTCCGTTACACTGCAGTCTGAGAGTCTCACACACAGTCTCTGTTACACTGCAGTCTGAGAGTCTCACACACAGTCTCTGTTACACTGCAGTCTGAGAGTCTCACACACAGTCTCCGTTACACTGCAGTCTGAGAGTCTCTCACACAGTCTCCGTTACACTGCAGTCTGAGAGTCTCACACACAGTCTCCGTTACACTGCAGTCTGAGAATCTCACACACAGTCTCCGTTACACTGCAGTCTGAGAGTCTCACACACAGTCTCCGTTACACTGCAGTCTGAGAGTCTCACACACAGTCTCCGTTACACTGCAGTCTGAGAATCTCACACACAGTCTCCGTTACACTGCAGTCTGAGAGTCTCACACACAGTCTCCGTTACACTGCATTCTGAGAGTCTCACACACAGTCTCCGTTACACTGCAGTCTGAGAGTCTCACACACAGTCCGTTACACTGCAGTCTGAGAGTCTCACACACAGTCTCTGTTACACTGCAGTCTGAGTCTCACACACAGTCTCCGTTACACTGCAGTCTGAGAGTCTCACACACAGTCTCCGTTACACTGCAGTCTGAGTCTCACACACAGTCTCCGTTACACTGCAGTCTGAGAGTCTCACACACAGTCTCCGTTACACTGCAGTCTGAGAGTCTCACACACAGTCTCCGTTACACTGCAGTCTGAGAGTCTCACACACAGTCTCTGTTACACTGCAGTCTGAGAGTCTCACACACAGTCTCTGTTACACTGCAGTCTGAGAGTCTCACACACAGTCTCCGTTACACTGCAGTCTGAGTCTCACACACAGTCTCCGTTACACTGCAGTCTGAGTCTCACACACAGTCTCCGTTACACTGCAGTCTGAGAGTCTCACACACAGTCTCCGTTACACTGCAGTCTGAGAGTCTCACACACAGTCTCCGTTACACTGCAGTCTGAGAGTCTCACACACAGTCTCCGTTACACTGCAATCTGAGAGTCTCACACACAGTCTCCGTTACACTGCAATCTGAGAGTCTCACACACAGTCTCCGTTACACTGCAATCTGAGAGTCTCACACACAGTCTCCGTTACACTGCAATCTGAGAGTCTCACACACAGTCTCCGTTACACTGCAGTCTGAGAGTCTCACACACAGTCTCTGTTACACTGCAATCTGAGAGTCTCACACACAGTCTCCGTTACACTGCAGTCTGAGAGTCTCACACAGTCTCTGTAACACTGCAGTCTGAGAGTCTCACACACAGTCTCCGTTACACTGCAGTCTGAGAGTCTCACACACAGTCTCCGTTACACTGCAGTCTGAGAGTCTCACACAGTCTCTGTTACACTGCAGTCTGAGAGTCTCACACACAGTCTCCGTTACACTGCAGTCTGAGAGTCTCACACACAGTCTCCGTTACACTGCAGTCTGAGAGTCTCACACACAGTCTCTGTTACACTGCAGTCTGAGAGTCTCACACACAGTCTCCGTTACACTGCAGTCTGAGAGTCTCACACACAGTCTCCGTTACACTGCAGTCTGAGAGTCTCACACACAGTCTCTGTTACACTGCAGTCTGAGAGTCTCACACACAGTCTCTGTTACACTGCAGTCTGAGAGTCTCACACACAGTCTCTGTTACACTGCAGTCTGAGAGTCTCACACACAGTCTCTGTTACACTGCAGTCTGAGAGTCTCACACACAGTCTCTGTTACACTGCAGTCTGAGAGTCTCACACACAGTCTCTGTAACACTGCAGTCTGAGAGTCTCACACACAGTCTCCGTTACACTGCAGTCTGAGAGTCTCACACAGTCTCTGTTACACTGCAGTCTGAGAGTCTCACACACAGTCTCTGTTACACTGCAGTCTGAGAGTCTCACACAGTCTCTGTAACACTGCAGTCTGAGAGTCTCACACACAGTCTCTGTTACACTGCAGTCTGAGAGTCTCACACAGTCTCTGTAACACTGCAGTCTGAGAGTCTCACACAGTCTCTGTAACACTGCAGTCTGAGAGTCTCACACACAGTCTCCGTTACACTGCAGTCTGAGAGTCTCACACACAGTCTCCGTTACACTGCAGTCTGAGAGTCTCACACAGTCTCTGTTACACTGCAGTCTGAGTCTCACACACAGTCTCTGTTACACTGCAGTCTGAGAGTCTCACACACAGTCTCTGTTACACTGCAGTCTGAGAGTCTCACACACAGTCTCTGTTACACTGCAGTCTGAGAGTCTCACACACAGTCTCCGTTACACTGCAGTCTGAGAGTCTCACACAGTCTCTGTTACACTGCAGTCTGAGAGTCTCACACACAGTCTCTGTTACACTGCAGTCTGAGAGTCTCACACACAGTCTCCGTTACACTGCAGTCTGAGAGTCTCACAGTAAGAGTGCAGGGGAGCAGTACCTGAGAGGAGCGAGAGGTTTGGGCACAGCCGTCGAAGTCTCTCTGCTCTTGAAGTGATACGAGACCACAGCGTACGGACACACGTGCCTCGGCCTGGACGAGATCTCGAAGTCCACATACTCGTAGAAGTATTGCTGTGAACAAAGAACACACATGCGCTTGTGATCATTTGATCAAGCCGTAACACTTTACAATAATGTTCATTAGTAATCGTATTAACTAACAAGAACTAACCATGAGCAATGCATGTGTTACTGTATTAGTTCATCTTTGTTAATATTAGCTAGTAAAAATACAGCTTCTCATTGTTTGTTCATGTTAGTTCACAGTGCATTAACTAATGTTAACAAATACAACTTTTGATTTTAATAATGTATTAGTACATGTTATGTACATCTAAGATGAATAAATGCTGTATTGTTCATTCTTAGTTCATGTTAACTAATGAACGATATTGTAAAGTGTAAAGCAGCATTTCAGTGTTGGTCCTCCAGTGACACACACAGCTTGTTCACCTGAGTATACTCGAAAGACCTGTACGCCTGCAGGGACGTCACTCGAGTCGAGTTCTTGGAGAAATGGCTGTCGAATTTGGGAGTGGGATCTATACATCTGGACATACAATCATGCACACTCTTGACTTTCCCCTGAAGGACACAAGACCGAACATATCTCAGACTCGATAACACGACGAGCTTCGCTTGAAAATGACAGATGGCTCAAGCTGCTGATGTACCTTTATAACTTTGAATATGATGATGTTCCCCGTGGATCCAGGCTCGATGGGGCTGATTTGAAGTAGATCAGAAAACTGACACAGGTAAACACCTGCAATATCAACATATGCAGCGATCAGTGGAGGCACTAGCAGGACAACAGCGCACGACACGGCCCTCAAGCTGAACCACACACACACAGTCTGCACTTACAGGTTATTTCATTAGGAAATCAGTTATTTCTGAAGTGCTTCATGAGTGTGTCAAGTGTCTGTCTTGTTCACACAATCTACGCGTAACATCAATTCTGATTACTTGATTGTAATCTGTTAATTTTGATGTACTGATATCGATACTTAAAACCCCAAATAGATTTTTTTAGTCAGATTTATTTTTGATATATGAACAGGACTTCACTAAACTCTCTGTAACACCTAACTACTTCTGACATGAAACTAAGTCTCAGCTTTCATTTTCTGTCAGTTTTGTCATGAAATTGAAACAATAATGAAGCTCTGTAATGTGCGGTGAGAGATCGCTAGCTTAGCGCATGTGAACCGAGCATCTCTTCAGCAGATACACACGTGTGAACATCAGGAGGAATGCTGGGAGTTACAGTGCATGCTGGGAGCATACAGAAATGAATCACACCTCATGTAATCACTCAGTGTTTCATCCAGGGAAAGAAAACAGCCTCACGTAACGTCACATTTACCTCAGGAAACACGTTTAACAATAACTCCACATTATACTCTCTCCTCAACCTGCGGCCGTCTTCATGAAAGCAAGTCTTTTATAACAGGCTCTGTTTAAATGTTTATATTTCAACAACAAATTGGAGTAGAAAGATTATTAAGTATTATAAAGTTGATATAAAAACTCCATTATGCGCATTAATTTTTTGTATACAACTCTATTTTACATTTTTTTTTATTCTATTTATTAATTGATTATTAAATAAAGTTTATTTTAATTTTCAGTTTTTGGCTAAATTAATACTTTAATTTTGGTGTTTTGGTGAAAAAAATAATAATTTCGGTGCATCACTAATTATTATTACTATTATTTAAATATTGTTTGTATTTTTATTAAATTATAAAAAAAAAAAAGATTTTATAATTAAATCAGCAAAGAAACATTACTACAGTAATAATACTATTGTACTGTAAAATAAAACTGAATATTTATAATTAAACAATTATTTTTATGGAACAATTTCTCAATAATAAGGTAAAACTGCATGCAGACCTAAAGCTTCTCATTGGTCGATGACATATTTATGAATGATTCTCCTCATCGTGTGTTTCTGACGAGGCGTGGTACTCGTGTCATAACTCTGAGTGTGTGTTGTGAGTGTAGATGTAGTGTGAGTTTGACCTTTGGCTGGATTCCCGAGCATGTTCATCCAGCTGCTGCCCACAGACAGGCCTCTCTCACACACGGCTGAGATCTGCACACACACACACACACACACACACGGTTACAGCAGAAAGCCCAGCGCAGGCAGTCACCTGAGGAGGACGGAGGTTTACCTTTTGAGCGTCACACATGAGGAAGCAGAAGGATTCAGACAGCTCTTTCTCCGTGCGGCCGTCCAGCTTCAGCTCCCGGCGCTTCTCCATGAACTGCACATTCAACATCACAACATAAGCACACATATATCCAGACAAGGTGAAGTATTACTGTTCAAACAATCCACACGCCTGCATCTCTGTTCAGAGGACCGAAGGATGAGTGTGTATGACTGAAGTTACAGTGCAATATCCTCTAGGTGTTAATGCACTCAACACGCTGACATGTGACACACTGCACACGACAGCCCGGCACTGAACACTACTGTTGCTTGCCTGTGATACGGGTTTACATTTATATTAGTTGGGTTTTAGCGGTAATATCAAAACTGGAATAGAGAATTGTGATTTTTCATTACATAATATTTTCATGGCTGATAAAAATATAAGTGCTAGTACATTTTCTTAAATCAGCAGCCACTGGCATATGTGGCAAAAGGTTGTTTCTAAGCCCTGGACAGAACATGTGTCACATGACGCGTCTCTGACCACCTCTGAGTGTGGTTTCAGGGATCTGACCACAATACAGTCACTAGATAATGTACATGTGCTTTATAATGTGCTCACAGCCAGGCAATCCGCTTGGAAATTATGTTCATGTGAATAGTTCAGCTAAAAATGAATATTTCCTGATTGTTTGCTCACCCCAAGACCATCCAAGATGTATATGACTTTCTTTCCTCAGCTGAAGAGAAATTAAATAAATGAATCCATAAATTATACACATTTTAACAACCAATGCTCAGCTTGTTCCAGCTCTGCGAGTCTGGTGAACTGGGCTGGAACAAGGTCCGCATTTGTTGTTTAGTAGTATATCATTTGTTTTCTGAAAATGACTGATTGATTCACTAGAGAAGACCTATATTTGTCAGCTGGGGTCACGTGGAGCCTTTGAAGCTGCAGAAATATGGATTTTAGACCGTCAGAAATGGTCTATATTGGGCACCATTCACTTGCATTAGATCCTGGAATGTTCAATTTTCTCCAAAACCTTCATTTATCTTCGGCGGAGGAAAGAAAGCCACATCTTGGATGGCCTTGGGGTGAGCAAATAATCAGGAAATGTTCATATTTGAGTGAACTTTTCCTTTTAAATGCCAGATGTAAAGCGAGCCGTAGAATAGCGGCACAGGAAACACTGCATTACAGGTTTTTTTTATGATGAATTGTTTGTCTTTTAAAAAAAAAAGACGTATATTCAGTATTTACCACTATACTTAGGCTGATAACTGTCAGTGACATTTGGCGTACTTTATTGCCTTTTTTTCCTTTCACATATTTAATCATAAATGAGTTATCATTCAAAAGCTTAAACACTCAAAATTCATTATTTTTCAAATTGGTCAGGAAACGGTCCTTTAAAACCTTTTAACGGTCTCAATTTTACTGATTTCAACTTTAAACTTTAAAGATCTGAACCACTGGCCAAGCAAAACATCTTATCTGTTGAGTCTTGTGTGGTATTTCCTTTCGTTAGGATGACCTTGCGTGTGGAACAGAAACATCGCTGTGTTTTCTCACCAAACCAAAGAGTGTATCATGCTGAGTGTCTTCTGTCAGACGTTACTGACACACAATCTGCATGATTATTATTTATATAGGTGTTCAAGCTCATTTATACATCATATATGGCGGACGAGTGCGTGCTCACGTCTTTCTCCAGCGGGTCGCTGTGCACGAGGCGAGGCTTGGAGTACTGGAACGTCCCGGCGGAGGAGCAGTCCTTATAGCTGGAGCTGAGGATCTGCAGGATCTCGGAGAACTCCCGGGAGTCCACGGACACATGCTGAAACAGAGCTGGAGCGGGAACAGAGGCGTCACTACACAATTTTCATTTTCTTCATTTTCCAGCAGGATTTGCACCTGCCCACACTGCCAAAAGAACCAAAACCTGGTTCAATGACCATGGTATCACTGTGTAATTACTGTGTGATTTCATGTAATATTCTAATTTTTTGAAATCCTGTTTTCGTGGGTTTTATGAGCTGGAAGCCCAAACTATGTACAAATAAACAACTAAATACTTGAAATCGTTTAAGTTGTGGGCCCTGAATCTATAATCTATGGAAGTTTAACGTTTTGAATGGAATTATGGAAATAAATAAACTTTTCCATGATATTCTAATTTTTTGGAAAGGGTCTGTACAACACGTCCAGTTCATACTTACTCAGAGAAATGAGTCTTCTCAGTGAAAGCTATTTGAAGTGCAACATCTAACACAAATTCAGCTGTTAATGTTCAAATGCATGCATGCATGCTCAATCTTTATCTTTATCTTGTTTGGACTTTGTGTGTTCAGAACATTGCCAAAGGGATTCTGTTGAGGATTTGGAAAGTGAGAAATGCATAGGTAAGTCTTTAAAGACTTCGACTGGTCCGGTGACACAGTAACAGATCAACAAAGTTCTGAGTCTCCAGCTGCAAAGATGAGACAGTGTCCTGAATCTCTGGCCTTTGAAGGAAGAGACATCACCAGACCAGCTTGTCCGGCAACAGCAGATACAATCATGTGAATGTGCATTGTCATAGATTATGATTATATAATTTTTTCATTTGTTGTTTTTCTTTATAATGATGTTTATCAGTCCAACACACAGAGGTGTAGAAATTCTACCTTGATTTAAAAACCCCTGCTGATATCGGATTGGTGTCGGCAGATAGTCAAAGTTTTTGGTATCGGATCGGCTCTGAACTTTGTTGATCAGTGCATCCCTAGCTCATGCTCCCCTGACACTTGCGAAGTGAATCTGTTTAAATCAAAGACTTTAGGGACCTTGGTTAACCTTTGAAAGTACGATCAGCACACTGCAACATTTAGAGCTGTGTCCGCGCTGCCGCTGATCCGGAGAGAGCTGCCATGTAAATGTGTACAGTAGCCTACGAAGTCTTTTCAACCACACATTATCGTTATTTATGTGTTACAAACATGCCTAAATAACAGGGGATAAAAATTTACTAGTATAAAACTTTATAGTTTGGGTATATAAACACAGATAGGAGAAAATAGGAGAAACTCATCTTTTGAAAGTATTTTGACGAGTGTAGGCCTAATTGCTTATCTTTTACGCTAAGAGGTGGCGATGAGTGTTTGATGAGAATTGTGGTTCTCAGTTTATCCAGAATCGTGCAGCTCTAGTTCTGTGTCTCCAGTCTGTGAGGAAAGAGACATTAGCAAACACACTACATTCTGAGTCTTCGTCCAGCGAGACTACAACAATTACAGCAGATAGTCTCAATACCAGAGAGACAAAAGCGGATTGACCAAGGCTGCGTTCAGCCCCGACAAAACGTTGCACAAAGTTTTTTAAACAGAAACGGTGATGCGTTGAACACACTGTTCTGATGACGCAAGAGCTGCAACTATGGCAGCTGAGAAGGCCATTCTTTGTGTTCTTTGTGAAGAATTTTCTGAGACTGATGAAGTCGGTATAAATATGTGTTTAATACTACAAAATATGCCCGATGTTACAGTTTCTGCACTTGCCGCCCAGAACAAAAGAGAACATCCCAATCGAGTGAAGGGATTGCTGAAACTGAAATGGAAGCACACATCTTACCTAATTCAGACTAAAACACATCACATACTGACTTTATTTGTAGTTCATAGTGTTTTAATACCCTGTATTTTCTTTTTCATTTTTAGGAAAAGCACTTAATTACCATTGTTTATTTCTATACCAAATGTCATGCACTTGCAATGAAGCTAAAAATATAAACAACTACATCATTATGTTGATATCCTATATTTTTACAATAAAACTTACGACAAACATGTCTTCTAATATCCTCAGTTGTTGCGTATACCGAGCTGCATCGAACACATTTGTAAATTACTTTCCTTGAACCGATTGTGCGAGTTCACTTTAATACCACGTGCTTTATATACATGTTGCTGCTGATTGGACTGCAGTTCTGACACACCCACCAAACAAGAGAAAACGTATCTCAAACCCCGTTGCACACCGGTGCACGCCGTTTCCAGGAAACATGACGTTCAACCCGGAAACCGTAGCAAAACGTTGCGCACCGTTTTGAACTTGAACGTGCCCCAAGTCTCTGAGCAGAGTAGACCAATCACAACAGACTGAGCCATCTGACCAATCACAGCAGAGTAGACCAATCAGAGCAGAGTAGACCAATCACAGCAGAGTAGACCAATCACAACAGACTGAGCCATCTGACCAATCAGAGCAGAGTAGACCAATCACAACAGACTGAGCCATCTGACCAATCAGAGCAGAGTAGACCAATCACAACAGACTGAGCCATCTGACCAATCACAGCAGAGTAGACCAATCAGAGCAGAGTAGACCAATCAGAGCAGAGTAGACCAATCACAACAGACTGGGTCATCTGACCAATCAGAGCAGAGTAGACCAATCACAACAGACTGGGTCATCTGACCAATCAGAGCAGAGTAGACCAATCACAACAGACTGGGTCATCTGACCAATCAGAGCACAGTAGACCAATCACAACAGACTGGGTCATCTGACCAATCAGAGCAGAGTAGACCAATCACAACAGACTGGGCCATCTGACCAATCAGAGCAGAGTAGACCAATCACAACAGACTGGGTAATCTAACCAATCACAGCAGAGTAGACCAATCACAACAGACTGAGCCATCTGACCAATCAGAGCAGAGCAGACCAATCACAACAGACTGGGTCATCTAACCAATAACAGCAGAGTAGACCAATCACAACAGACTGGGTCATCTAACCAATCACAGCAGAGTAGACCAATCACAACAGACTGAGCCATCTGACCAATCAGAGCAGAGCAGACCAATCACAACAGACTGGGTCATCTAACCAATCACAGCAGAGCAGACCAATCACAACAGACTGGGCCATCTGACCAATCAGAGCAGAGTAGACCAATCAGAGCAGAGTAGACCAATCACAGCAGAGTAGACCAATCACAACAGACTGAGCCATCTGACCAATCAGAGCAGAGTAGACCAATCACAGCAGAGTAGACCAATCACAACAGACTGGGCCATCTGACCAATCACAGCAGAGTAGACCGAATCACAACAGACTGGGTCATCTGACCAATCAGAGCAGAGTAGACTAATCACATTCACAACAGACTGAGTCATCTGACCAATCAGAGCACAACAGACCAATCACAACAGACTGGGTCATCTGACCAATCAGAGCAGAGTAGACCAATCACAACAGACTGGGCCATCTGACCAATCAGAGCAGAGTAGACCAATCACAACAGACTGGGCCATCTGACCAATCAGAGCACAACAGACCAATCACAACAGACTGGGCCATCTGACCAATCAGAGCAGAGCTGGATCGAAACTTGGAAGTTTTGTGTGCACAAACTGCACATCCACAGCCTAGCAAGTGAATACTGAATTCAGCTTATTCATTAAGTCTTATTCTGAATTAAGTCTTTCACGTCTTATTGCGCTTGAACCAACAATTTCAAACAAAATTAGCCTATATCAAAATGTCCGTCTTGGCTAGTATCATGGTAAACAGTCCGTTATGTCTTAAGTGAACGTAAACAGTGGAGAAAGAAAAGTGTGTACAGTTATAATCAACAGTATCAGTTTATTGGATCTGTGCATTCGCTCTTAAAGTGACAGTAGCCTAATATTCCTGCCGCTTTTAAAGGGTCATTTCACCCGTGGAGACATGAATGTGTATTGAAAGTGGGTCATTTATGTAAAAGAAATGTGAAATTATTTTTGAATTTGGAGCTTTCTAGACTGAGAAAAGCCAGAAAATGTATTTTTGGCTTATGTGGATGAAAGACAACAACTCCCAGAATGCACTTGCTTCGCTGCCCTACAAGGCCACTCCCAAGCCACGCCTACCGGTAAGACAGCGCAGTTTAAAACAACAAGGCAAGGCTAGGCTACGAGTGAGTCTCCGTGACGAGTTTGCCCAAAATGTCCGGGATTCGGCTTTTGCGTTCTACAGTCGCCATTCATCATGTTTACTGTGGCGAGCAGGACGAGGCTGAGGGGCGCGGGAGAACGGCGCGAGGCCGGTGGCGTCATTACTGAGACGCACCGGTCTCGTATCTCTCACGGAGGAGCGGGAATTTTCTTAGCAATGGTAAAACACACATCAACCAATCACGCCACCGGCCTCGCGTCTTTCAACCGATCACGCCACCGGCCTCGCGTCTTTCAACCGATCACGCCACCGGCCTCGCGTCTTTCTCCCGCGGCGCTAGCCTCGTCCTGCTCCCTGTATTACTGTGATTACTGATGAGCGCCTGTGAGACGCACCGGTCTCGTATCTCTCACGGAGGAGCGGGTATTTTCTTAGCAATGTTAAAACGCAAATCAACCGATCACTTGTTTAGCATTCATGTAAACATTACATTCAGATTCACCAATCGGGGTGAATTCAGTTAGATTGAAACAAAAGGTGAGCATGTAAACAATGGATGGCGACCGCAGAAAGCAAAAGCTGAATCCCGGACATTTTTGTCGATCTCGACGGCCGGACATGTCCGGGAAATAGAGTATGGTAACCCCTACTACTCAGCTTTCTTCGTCCCTGTTTTCTGCAGGTTTCTGCCGGTGAAATCAAACGCACTCGCACTGATCTGTGATAGGTCTGTTAGTGCATTAGGTCCAACCCCCTATGGGCGGGTTTGAAAGGGTGGATCTAGTGCTTGTAGTCTTAACAGAAATCCCCCCCTCTTACACTTCCTCCTACAATGACGCAAAATGACGATTTTTGCGTCATTGTAGGAGGAAGTGTAAAGAGGTAAATACAGATTTCTCTCGTCTCGGGGGAAAATGAAAAAATGTTGCATGACCATTCAATAGTATGACTGGGTTTCTAACAATGCAAAGCTTAATGCAAATGGGTGAAGTGTCCCTTTAATGTCAATCAAACTCACTCAGACTCACTTTAATTTTTGTTATTTTACATTTGATTAGGCTACTTTATTCAATTACTGTACCTAATCTACCTCATCTCATCTGTACTGCTAGATTTACCTGTGAAACCTGAAAAGCACTGTTTATTTCATTTGCATCTTTGTTCTATTGTGTTTATTTGTGCTGTTGCTTGTAGATTAATTATTTGTTCTTAGTTCATTACAGAATGGTGTCGTCTTGGCGGCCCCTAATTTAATAACAAATGATCGTTGCGACGGAAGCGAATCAATCAAAACGCTGGAAAATAACTTTATTAAAGAACCGCTATAAAGCCAAAACAATCTCTGTTACCTTAAATTATACATTTATCTCTGTAAAGCTGCTTTGAAACAATCTACATTGTTAAAAGCGCTATATAAATGAAGATGACTTGACTTGACTTGACTGCTTACTCGACTTTAATAGTGCTTGAAGTTTTATATATGTGTCAATTTTTTGTGTGCATTGTTCTGGCATGAGTAAAATTAAAAAAAATGTACAAGCCATTGGCGACTCAAGCTTCAGTGTGTCTGTAGTGGGTTGTTTTTTAATAGCCTATATGTTTATTGGTAATATGCCTATACCCTATAGTGTGATATACAGTATAACAGTTCTATAACATAATAACTAGCCTACATAGAAAAGTTTACTCAAAAGTACTGAATGTAAAAAATCATTAAATTAATTAAAATCCCTAGGCTTAAAGTTCGAAAAGAGTCTTTGCCTGAATAAAACTGTTTGAAAAGAATCTTTAAATGCACAAATGAAAGTTTTGAATGTGTGAACAGAATATTCAAGTTTTAAAATGATTGCACAGAAATCTTTGTAGTGTCAAAACAGAATACGAATGAAAACAATGACTGAGTACATTTTTTAAGTTGAAATAAAACCCTCAATTCTATTAACTTCTAAAGTAAAATGTTATTTATTTGTCTTTTAACTCATAAAACAGAAAGATGTAGTGCTCCCCTCTGTTCCCCAGTGACACACGGGTGTGGCAGAGCAACCTGTTACCTGAGGGAGGGTGTGTGTATACACACACACACACACACACACACACAGAGAGAGAGATACATATTTTATAGTATGTGTTATATTATGGGCTGATGCACAGGATCTCCACGTCTCCTGTCATGACTGATCTGCACACCTAACGCGCCTGTGCTGATGTCTATGGTGAGAGCTCGCTACAACTACACACACACACACACACACACACACTGGGTGTCTTCAGTCCCAGTAACGGCAAAAGAGAAAGAAAGCGGGACAGCGCACCTCTCTTTTCTCTGCTCTTCAGGGGGATGTGGAAGTTCAGTCGCGGCTGCTCTTCGGCTGGTTTCGCGGCCCATGAGACTCTCCTGAGCCGCTTCTCTTCATCGGGACCGTCCGGGCTTCCACACTCTTCCTCCGGGCCGCCATTTTGGCTCCATGAAGACGCAGCAGGATCGTGCTTTTCTTTGTCGCTGGATTTCCCTCCTCGATGCTCCATGGCGGCTTTATTCACGAGCTCCAGACATGAGTGTGTTCTCCTCGCAGCGCTGAAGGCTGGAGGCAGTGCGGGGTTTCTGTCTGCTGAATGTGCCTCACAACACACATAAACACACACACATGTACATGCCCACTCATAGCCGCAATGTGTGTGTGAGTGTGGCCGGATCGCAGCAGCGCCTCCCAGCGGGCTCCATCTTAATTTTAATAAGAACAAAACATATATTTGCATACAGGAGTACATAATAATAACCATACATGTCATGGGTAAACGAAAGCGAGAGAAGAAAGAAAGATTAAAAAAAGAAAGAAAGGCATTTTACAGAAACAACTTACCTATTTAACAGCTGTGTAGTTTTTAGGATATTCTTTCTAAATATATTTGAACATCAATTTTAAATTGTTCAAAATCATTCATTTTGACTTTATGTATATAGTAACGGGCAAGTGTAATGATTAAATATAAATTAATCAAATATAAACAAAAGATTGGGGCTCCATCAACACACTCTGCGCGCCTCCTGCAGGTTCAGTGCTGAACTACACAAACCCCTTCAGTTTATCAACAACAAAGATACATGGTAACGATATCCTATCATGTTCAAACAACAGCACATATATAGTCCAGTCATTTTAAGCCAAAATGGGGGTCAACCTAGGACAAATTGCAACAGAAGCAAACTCAACTGATTTTGTATCCTCAATATGTCCTGAGTAAGGGGAAAAAAGCCCCAAAGAATCCCATTAGGGGAAAGATTCGAAAAAGACCCGAAATACTTACATTAAGACAAACAACAAATGTATTACAAGTTTTTAAAAATGTTTTGGTAATAATGGCATAATAATGTAGGCTATGCGCTAATTTGCATAAATAACACAACATGTCTAAACATTGGATATAGCAGGTGAAAATGTCTGTAGAATCTTGTTGACATCTTACAGTAAAAGAGTATAGAGGCAAACACATGTCTCCATAAGGGGCAGAGATTCAGTCATTCATTCAAGGTCCACTCAGCTGTCAATCATCTGTCACCAAGCTCTCATGGTTTCCTTTTGTTTCTCCTACATGGATTATGCAACCTACATTAATAAAACATACCTGGTGATCAACTGTTAATTGGGAACATCTGGATGTGTGTTGAGCTGTGGTACGACTATTATTGGGGAAATAATCTCTGCAATAATAATTAATAAAGTACTTCTTCCTGCCTGTATGTATTAATGCTCATGGGTAGCCTAAATGGGTTCCATTCAGACCTTAACATTAAGTATTTTACTGCTACATGTCAACAAGATTGAACAACACATTTTCACCTGGCTAGACCCAATGTTTAGATCTGTTGTGGTATTTATGCAAATTAGCACATACGTCATTTTGTTTGTCTTGATGTAAGTAATCAACTCGGTAATTTTCATGTTGATATCTAAAGGTTAAAATGTTTACCCTATTCACGTGAGAAAAAGAGTGAATATTTGGGTCTTTTTCGAATCTTTCCCCTAATGGGATTCTTCAGCGCTTGTTTTCCTTACTCAGGACATATTGAGGATACGAAATCAGTTGAGTTTGCTTCTGTTGCAATTTGTCCAACCTTTTTTCCTAAAATAACTGGACTAATACACAGAATAATGTTTTTAAACCTACCTTTTTTTCCTCAGGCACACTAGTAATTTTGTATGCATTTATTAATGCTATGGGTTTGCAGTTTTTGTGATGTTCCAGGTTATGACTATCTTTTGCTTATTATCAATTTTCTGTTTTCATTTTTTTATGTTCTGTTTTACTATGTGTGGATTTTTGGTCAACATTCATGTTGTTAAAAGGTGCTATATAAATAAACTTTGACCTTGACCTGTTTAAATTCAAAATATTATTATATTAATTTAGAATACATATATATATATATATATATATATGAATAGTACATAAAACACTATCTGAAAGATGTGTGTAGTGCTTGCAGAACTCAATACCACAGTGTCACAGTTGGCCTGACAATTTCCCAGAATTTAAACTCGCCATAGTCGAAACTAAACTTGCCATAGTCTTTTCTTCTCAATTGTTCGACATTAATCTGAGTGAAATGGCTTCTTGAACAAGAAAATATGTGGGCGGAGCTTGACTTTGTCCATGATGAATTGATTGAATGGTTGTGGTTTGCAGTTTGTGTATCTCATGTGATTGACAGGTTGTCACCCTCTCGCCTTAAGCCAAACCAGAGCCTCTATATATATTCCATATAACTCTATATCTCTATCTCTATATGGCTCTGAGTCAAACATACGGATTCCACTTAAGTCTAAAACGCAACTTACGCGGGAAATGTGAACCATTGCTGACATTTCCGCTAGGCCATGACGCACTACTCTACTTCTGACGTCACAAGTTGCGTAAGTTGTGCTTGAGGCGTAAGTAGAGACTGCGTATGGCCGTTTGGCCAAAAGCTAGTGATTATAGTTTATAAAGTTTTAAATATGCATTTTTTCTTACATAAACTCATCAGTTTTATCATGGATAGATGCACTTTTATCACGGATAGATGCACTTTTATCACGGATAGATGCACTTTTATCATGGATAGATGCACTTTAATCATGGATAGATGCACTTTAATCATGGATAGATTCACTTTTATCATGGATAGATGCACTTTAATCATGGATAGATGCACTTTTATGATGGATAGATGCACTTTTATCATGGATAGATGCACTTTTATCATGGATAGATGCACTTTTATCATGGATAGATGCACTTTTATGATGGATAGATGCACTTTTATCATGGATAGATGCACTTTTATCATGGATAGATGCACTTTTATGATGGATAGATGCACTTTTATCATGGATAGATGCACTTTTATGATGGATAGATGCACTTTTATGATGGATAGATTCACTTTTATCATGGATAGATGCACTTTTATGATGGATAGATGCACTTTTATCATGGATAGATGCACTTTTATCATGGATAGATGCACTTTTATGATGGATAGATGCACTTTTATGATGGATAGATTCACTTTAATCATGGATAGATGCACTTTTATGATGATAGATGCACTTTAATCATGGATAGATGCACTTTTATGATGGATAGATGCACTTTAATCAGGGATAGATGCACTTTTATCATGGATAGATGCACTTTTATGATGGATAGATGCACTTTTATCATGGATAGATGCACTTTTATCATGGATAGATGCACTTTTATCATGGATAGATGCACTTTTATGATGGATAGATGCACTTTTATCATGGATAGATGCACTTTTATCATGGATAGATGCACTTTTATGATGGATAGATGCACTTTTATGATGGATAGATTCACTTTAATCATGGATAGATGCACTTTTATGATGATAGATGCACTTTAATCATGGATAGATGCACTTTTATGATGGATAGATGCACTTTAATCATGGATAGATGCACTTTTATCATGGATAGATGCACTTTAATCATGGATAGATGCACTTTTATGATGGATAGATGCACATCATGGATAGATTCACTTTTATCATGGATAGATGCACTTTTATCATGGATAGATTCACTTTTATCATGGATAGATGCACTTTTATCATGGATAGATGCACTTTTATGATGGATAGATGCACTTTTATGATGGATAGATGCACTTTTATGATGGATAGATTCACTTTAATCATGGATAGATGCACTTTTATAATGGATAGATGCACTTTTATAATGGATAGATGCACTTTAATCATGGATAGATGCACTTTTATCATGGATAGATGCACTTTTATCATGGATAGATGCACTTTTATCATGGATAGATGCACTTTTATCATGGATAGATGCACTTTAAAGGAGCCGTATGTAAGATTGTGGCCAAAACTGGTACTGCAATCACTGTATCCCCTCCCCCTCCCCCCTGACTCGAGGTTGCCAGATATGCTTCAGGATCCAGCAGTAACGTAGGCTGCTACAAGGAGCTGCAGCTGTGGTAACTAGAGCAGAGCTGGCAACCCGGATGCCGAAACACTACTGACTTCGTGATTGGTAGATAGGTGGAGGGTGGCGCTTCAGGCCAAAACACAACATGACAACATCAACATCAGTTGAGGGCTGCAACTTCACTTTTTAAATGACAATATCCTGGCCGGACTACTGTTGTCAGTGATATAAGTATTTGAAATGAACATGATTTCTTAATGTCTAGTGACATATCAGGGCCATTTTATGATTAATTGAAATACATTTCTTACATACAGCTCCTTTAATCATGGATAGATGCACTTTTATCATGGATAGATTCACTTTTATCATGGATAGATGCACATCATGGATAGATGCACTTTAATCATGGATAGATGCACTTTTATCATGGATAGATGCACTTTTATGATGGATAGATGCACTTTAATCATGGATAGATGCACTTTTATGATGGATAGATGCACTTTTGGATAGATGCACTTTTATCATGGATAGATGCACTTTTATCATGGATAGATGCACTTTTATCATGGATAGATGCACTTTAATCATGCACTTTTATCATGGATAGATGCACTTTAATCATGCACTTTTATGATGGATAGATGCACTTTTATGATGGATAGATTCACTTTAATCATGGATAGATGCACTTTTATGATGGATAGATGCACTTTTATGATGGATAGATGCACTTTTATCATGGATAGATGCACTTTTATCATGGATAGATGCACTTTTATGATGGATAGATGCACTTTAATCATGGATAGATGCACTTTTATGATGGATAGATGCACTTTTATCATGGATAGATGCACTTTTATGATGGATAGATGCACTTTTATGATGGATAGATGCACTTTTATGATGGATAGATTCACTTTAATCATGGATAGATGCACTTTTATCATGGATAGATGCACTTTTATCATGGATAGATTCACTTTTATCATGGATAGATGCACTTTAATCATGGATAGATGCACTTTAATCATGGATAGATGCACTTTTATCATGGATAGATGCACTTTTATGATGGATAGATGCACTTTAATCATGGATAGATGCACTTCTATCATGGATAGATGCACTTTTATGATGGATAGATGCACTTTTATCATGGATAGATGCACTTTTATCATGGATAGATGCACTTTTATGATGGATAGATGCACTTTTATGATGGATAGATTCACTTTAATCATGGATAGATGCACTTTTATGATGGATAGATGCACTTTTATTATGGATAGATGCACTTTTATCATGGATAGATGCACTTTTATCATGGATAGATGCACTTTTATGATGGATAGATGCACTTTAATCATGGATAGATGCACTTTAATCATGGATAGATGCACTTTTATCATGGATAGATGCACTTTAATCATGCACTTTTATCATGGATAGATGCACTTTTATGATGGATAGATGCACTTTTATCATGGATAGATGCACTTCTATGAGCTTCAATCTATTGGTTGCAATCCACTGCCATTATAAAGCTTGGAAGAGCCAGGACATTTATTAATATAACTCAGATTGTATTCGTCTGAAAGAAGAAAGTCATAAACACCTAGGATGGCTTGAGGTTGAGTAAATCATGGGCTAATTTTCATTTTAAAGTGAACTTCTCCTTTAACATGAACGTCCATCAATGGTTCTACCTTTAAAATGAATGTAGACTAAGAAAAAAACCTTAAGCTTACAAAGTAAACGGAATTATGAATCTGTGCATAAAAATCTCTCACAAGGATCGTATTCTTAAAGATTTTAGTGTACTATTTAAACAAGAGGTTTAGATGGTATTAGAGAACTGCTACACTGCCTTTCATCTGTGTGTTATTGTTCTCCAGCCTCATGAATGTGTGTGTAATTACCCGTACACACACACGAGCATGATGATCATGTGAGGAAGGGTGTGTGAGTGTCAGGGGGACGCAGACTGACACACACCGGAGAGGAGTGTGATCTTCAGGGACATCAGACAGATGTCAGATCTGAGGTTGCATCATCATCAGCAGAAGATCATGTGGGGTCATTCTGTCCTTAAAATATTAAAACATATTTTTCTTTTAAAGAAATAAAATACATTTATTCAGCAAGGATGCATTTAAATTGATCAAAAGTGACAGTGAAGACGTTGCACGGTATATATACACTCACCTAAAGGATTATTAGGAACACCTGTTCAATTTCTCATTAGTGCAATTATCTAATCAACCAATCACATGGCAGTTGCTTCAATGCATTTAGGGGTGTGGTCCTGGTCAAGACAATCTCCTGAACTCCAAACTGAATGTCAGAATGGGAAAGAAAGGTGATTTAAGCAATTTTGAGCGTGGCATGGTTGTTGGTGCCAGACGGGCCGGTCTGAGTATTTCACAATCTGCTCAGTTACTGGGATTTTCACGCACAACCATTTCTAGGGTTTACAAAGAATGGTGTGAAAAGGGAAAAACATCCAGTATGCGGCAGTCCTGTGGGCGAAAATGCCTTGTTGATGCTAGAGGTCAGAGGAGAATGGGCCGACTGATTCAAGCTGATAGAAGAGCAACTTTGACTGAAATAACCACTCGTTACAACCGAGGTATGCAGCAAAGCATTTGTGAAGCCACAACACGCACAACCTTGAGGCGGATGGGCTAAAACAGCAGAAGACCCCACCGGGTACCACTCATCTCCACTACAAATAGGAAAAAGAGGCTACAATTTGCACGAGCTCACCAAAATTGGACAGTTGAAGACTGGAAAAATGTTGCCTGGTCTGATGAGTCTCGATTTCTGTTGAGACATTCAGATGGTAGAGTCAGAATTTGGCGTAAACAGAATGAGAACATGGATCCATCATGCCTTGTTACCACTGTGCAGGCTGGTGGTGGTGGGGTAATGGTGTGGGGGATGTTTTCTTGGCACACTTTAGGCCCCTTAGTGCCAATTGGGCATCGTTTAAATGCCACGGCCTACCTGAGCATTGTTTCTGACCATGTCCATCCCTTTATGACCACCATGTACCCATCCTCTGATGGCTACTTCCAGCAGGATAATGCACCATGTCACAAAGCTCAAATCATTTCAAATTGGTTTCTTGAACATGACAATGAATTCACTGTACTAAAATGGCCCACAGTCACCAGATCTCAACCCAATAGAGCATCTTTGGGATGTGGTGGAACGGGAGCTTCGTGCCCTGGATGTGCATCCCACAAATCTCCATCAACTGCAAGATGCTATCCTATCAATATGGGCCAACATTTCTAAAGAATGCTTTCAGCACCTTGTTGAATCAATGCCACGTAGAATTAAGTCAGTTCTGAAGGCGAAAGGGGGTCAAACACAGTATTAGTATGGTGTTCCTAATAATCCTTTAGGTGAGTGTATATATCAAATAAATGTTGTTCCTTTTGAAAACCGGCATGATTTGTATAATCTTAGAACTGTACATTTCTGACACATGGAGATTTTCTGTAAAGCTGCTTTGAAACGATATGTATTGTGAAAAGCACTATAGAAATAAATGTGAATTGAACTGATTGTGAATACACTGATTGTGACTGTCACGTCAGAGGGACGTAAATTATGTTTTTAACAGTTAGTTCCCTGCGGTCCTCATTAAGAACATGTGACACACTGCACTAGAGGGACTCATTATTTTCCTGTGTGTAAAGATGGTAAACATTCACAGTTCAAACATCACACGTTCACATCAAAATATTTCCTAAAGCTCTTCAGAGCTTCACATATAACAAATACTATTCTCAAAAACACAGCCAATATCTAAAAATGAGAAATAAGGTTTTCTAAAATGTTTATTTGATTTTCTTCATTTTGTTACACACTGTCCATCAATCGATCTCTCCCATTGATCAAACCTTCCCCTCTTCCACTGACCCGGTGCGCTTTCTCATTCCCAGAACACAGACTCTCTCTAAACCCCATCCAATCGATTCCTTTTAATCCAACAACAACCAAAACAGTAAATCAGGT
This sequence comes from Squalius cephalus, assembly GCF_949319135.1. Lineage (NCBI taxonomy): Eukaryota > Metazoa > Chordata > Actinopteri > Cypriniformes > Leuciscidae > Squalius > Squalius cephalus. The sequence goes on from NC_137134.1 coordinate 5,251,434, forward strand.
GAAAAACAAATTATAAATAAACATATTACATCATACATTTCAATACAATACTTGAGGGAAAATGAATGTAAAAGAAACATATTTTTGGATAGTTTGAAAGTTGCACATCTGAAACACAAAACAAGGCCTGGTGAGTAAACCCGAACACAATTACAAGCACCAAACACGCTCTGGCAAAGCTTGTTTTCTTTACAGCACAGCTTTCGGCGCACACAACAACACTATGATAAAGACTGAGCTGACCTACATGGCACAAGAGACGTTCAGTTCCAGTTTATGCAACATATAGTCCAACAGAATACTTGTTTAAGAAGAATGCATGTGTAAGATCGATATTTCTGCCACAATGTCAATCACAGGTTCAGGAAATAACCCTGACTAAAGCAGTCTCCAACGCCAGACACTTCAGAATTGAGCTAATTTCTAAATCCAAGTGCTTCAGAGAATAGGTTTTTTCCCCCAAACTGCAGCTGATTCTTCAATACAAGTAATAATTTTCATCCTTGCTCTCAAGTGGATCTCAAGAAAACAGCTGTTTCTGGCTCTGACATCGATGTTCAAATGCTTTAATCGTACAGTGCTGTGACATATGAGATGAAGAGAGCACTGCGCACAAACACTATGATTGCCCTTTGTTGCGAAAACATTCGACTGGTCATTTTTAATGGGTGATCACTGAATGAACATTTCACCTATAACCCAATGAGACTGTCCTCATGCACAGACAGCAGTGCATTTTAGTGCGCTTTACTGTGAAACGGTCCAGTGTTACAGCATGTGGAGTGGCAGAAAGCTCATCCTCGTGGACAAACTGTCAGCTAACAACAGCACAGTGAAAGAAAGGCACAAGTATAACATATAAGTTGAGGAACACTGAGAAACAAAGGTAGTGTCAATTCCAGAGAAGTGCTTCCTGCGAATGGTGGCATCTCCGCAACACAATACTGAAGAGGATCGCTGGTGAAGCAGAACGGTGAAGGTTTATGTTCACACTCGGTTACGTGTTTACGTCTGTGGGCGTTCAGTGCTCAGACCCAGGCTCGCCTCAGTGGTGTCCATCATGCTGTAGTCCAAACAGCCTCTAGGTGGCGCACACCGCCTCGCTCCTGCACATCCCACAGCTTCCTTGGCCTGGCGAATGCAGTTGAGCCACTGCTGTTTGTTGAAGGCGTCGCTGGCCTGGAACGAGTGCGACTGCAGTTGTCCTCCACTACGAAACACCACCCGGAAAAAGTTCTTGGCTGGACGAGGACAAACAGAGTTTGACATGAGTAAGGCAGACGTGTATAGCTTTTCACAGTTTTTGTACACACTACCAGTCAAAGGTTTTTGATCTGTAAGATTTTTAATGTTTTTAAAAGAAGTCTCTTCTGCTCACCAAAGGCTGCATTTATTTGATTAAAAATACCAAAAAAACAGTAATATTATGAAATATTATTCCAATGTAAAACAGCTGCTTTCTGTGTGAATATATAGTAAAGTGTAATTTATTTCTGTGATCAAAGCTGAATGTTCAGCATCATTACTCCAGTCTTCAGTGTCACATGATCCTTCAGAAATCACTCTAATATGTGGATTTGATGCTCAAAAAACATTTCTCATTATTATCAATGTTGAAAACAGTTATTTACATTTTTATTTCAGGGTTCTTTGATGAATAGAAAGTTCAAAAGAACAGCATTTACCTAAAATAGAAAGCTTTTGTGACATTAAACACTACCCTTCAAAAGTTTGGGGTCAGTAAGAATGGTTTTTTTTTGGGGGGGGGGGGGGGGACATAAATAAAATAAATTAATACTTTTATTCATCAAGGATTAATTAAATTGATCAAAAGTTATAGTAAAGACATTCATAATGTTATTAAAGATTTTCAAATAAATGCTGAAGAATCCTGAAAAAGAAAAATTGTACACATTTTTGTTTTTTGAGCATCAAATCCACATATTAGAGTGATTTCTGAAGGATCATGTGACACTGAAGACTGGAGTAATGATGCTGAAAATTCAGCTTTGATCACAGGAATAAATTACACTTTACTATATATTCACACAGAAAACAGCTGATTTAAATTGTCATAATATTAAACAATATTATTGTTTTATTTGTTGTATTTTTAATCAAATAAATACAGCCTTGGTGAGCAGAAGACACTTCTTTTAAAAACATTAAAAATCTTACTGATCCAAAACTTTTGACTGGTAGAGTACCTGGCAATTTTTGACACTTTTGATGAAATGTGATGAATTTCTGACTCACTCCGCTCATGGTTGCTGAAGGCCCCTCTGATGGAGCCGCCCAGGCGCATCTCTCCGTCCTGCAGGTCTTCCCACTCCAGCTCTCTCACAGGGATCGGCTGCCGGTAGAGCTGATACCACAGCTGCTCATTCTGGGTAACGGCCCGTGTGATCACCAACACGTCCTGAAACAGGAACACATGCAGCTTCTGCAGAACGAGAGAGTGAGAGAAACTTTAATTTGTTACAGAGTACAATTCATTAATAATGTTTGATGCACGTTTAATCACCAAGGGTTAGTTCACTCAACTTTAAAATTGTCATCACCCACCCTTATGTCCTTCAGAACCCATAAGACTTTCATTTACCTTCGGAACACAAATGAAGATATTTGTTTTATGCTGAAGCTCAAACGTGCTGCGTAACACGAGAATGAACCTCATTGGTTCTTGCTGAAGCTCAAACGTGCTGCGTAACATGAGAATGAACCTCATTGGTTCTTGCTGAAGCTCAAACGTGCTGCGTAACACGAGAATGAACCTCATTGGTTCTTGTTAAAGCTCAAACGTGCTGCGTAACATGAGAATGAACCTTATTGGTTCTTGTTGAAGCTCAAACGTGCTGCGTAACACGAGAATGAACCTCATTGGTTCTTGTTGAAGCTCAAACGTGCTGCGTAACATGAGAATGAACCTTATTGGTTCTTGAGAAACTCAAAAGTGCTGCATAACACGAGAATGAACCTCATTGGTTCTTGAGAAACTCAAAAGTGCTGCATAACACGAGAATGAACCTCATTGGTTCTTGCTGAAGCTCAAACGTGCTGCGTAACATGAGAATTAACCTCATTGGTTCTTGCTGAAGCTCAAACGTGCTGCGTAACACGAGAATGAACCTCATTGGTTCTTGCTGAAGCTCAAACGTGCTGCGTAACACGAGAATTAACCTCATTGGTTCTTGTTGAAGCTCAAACGTGCTGCGTAACACGAGAATGAACCTCATTGGTTCTTGTTGAAGCTCAAACGTGCTGCGTAACACGAGAATTAACCTCATTGGTTCTTGTTGAAGCTCAAACGTGCTGCGTAACACGAGAATGAACCTCATTGGTTCTTGTTGAAGCTCAAACGTGCTGCGTAACATGAGAATGAACCTTATTGGTTCTTGTTGAAGCTCAAACGTGCTGCGTAACACGAGAATGAACCTCATTGGTTCTTGCTGAAGCTCAAACGTGCTGCGTAACATGAGAATGAACCTCATTGGTTCTTGCTGAAGCTCAAACGTGCTGCGTAACACGAGAATGAACCTCACAGGTTCTTGCTGAAGCTCAAACGTGCTGCGTAACACGAGAATGAACCTCATTGGTTCTTGTTGAAGCTCAAACGTGCTGCGTAACATGAGAATGAACCTTATTGGTTCTTGTTGAAGCTCAAACGTGCTGCGTAACACGAGAATGAACCTCATTGGTTCTTGCTGAAGCTCAAACGTGCTGCGTAACATGAGAATGAACCTTATTGGTTCTTGTTGAAGCTCAAACGTGCTGCGTAACACGAGAATGAACCTCATTGGTTCTTGCTGAAGCTCAAACGTGCTGCGTAACATGAGAATGAACCTCATTGGTTCTTGCTGAAGCTCAAACGTGCTGCGTAACACGAGAATGAACCTCATTGGTTCTTGCTGAAGCTCAAACGTGCTGCGTAACACGAGAATGAACCTCATTGGTTCTTGCTGAAGCTCAAACGTGCTGCGTAACACGAGAATGAACCTCATTGGTTCTTGCTGAAGCTCAAACGTGATGCGTAACATGAGAATTAACCTCATTGGTTCTTGCTGAAGCTCAAACGTGCTGCGTAACATGAGTATGAACCTCATTGGTTCTTGCTGAAGCTCAAACGTGCTGCGTAACATGAGAATTAACCTCATTGGTTCTTGCTGAAGCTCAAACGTGCTGCGTAACACGAGAATGAACCTCATTGGTTCTTGCTGAAGCTCAAACGTGCTGCGTAACATGAGAATGAACCTCACTGGTTCTTGCTGAAGCTCAAACGTGCTGCGTAACACGAGAATGAACCTCATTGGTTCTTGCTGAAGCTCAAACGTGCTGCGTAACATGAGAATGAACCTTATTGGTTCTTGTTGAAGCTCAAACGTGCTGCGTAACACGAGAATGAACCTCATTGGTTCTTGTTGAAGCTCAAACGTGCTGCGTAACATGAGAATGAACCTTATTGGTTCTTGAGAAACTCAAAAGTGCTGCATAACACGAGAATGAACCTCATTGGTTCTTGAGAAACTCAAAAGTGCTGCATAACACGAGAATGAACCTCATTGGTTCTTGCTGAAGCTCAAACGTGCTGCGTAACATGAGAATTAACCTCATTGGTTCTTGCTGAAGCTCAAACGTGCTGCGTAACACGAGAATGAACCTCATTGGTTCTTGCTGAAGCTCAAACGTGCTGCGTAACACGAGAATGAACCTCATTGGTTCTTGTTGAAGCTCAAACGTGCTGCGTAACACGAGAATGAACCTCATTGGTTCTTGTTGAAGCTCAAACGTGCTGCGTAACATGAGAATGAACCTTATTGGTTCTTGTTGAAGCTCAAACGTGCTGCGTAACACGAGAATGAACCTCATTGGTTCTTGAGAAACTCAAAAGTGCTGCATAACACGAGAATGAACCTCATTGGTTCTTGCTGAAGCTCAAACGTGCTGCGTAACACGAGAATGAACCTCATTGGTTCTTGAGAAACTCAAACGTGCTGCGTAACACGAGAATGAACCTCATTGGTTCTTGCTGAAGCTCAAACGTGCTGCGTAACACGAGAATGAACCTCATTGGTTCTTGCTGAAGCTCAAACGTGATGCGTAACATGAGAATTAACCTCATTGGTTCTTGCTGAAGCTCAAACGTGCTGCGTAACATGAGAATTAACCTCATTGGTTCTTGCTGAAGCTCAAACGTGCTGCGTAACACGAGAATGAACCTCATTGGTTCTTGCTGAAGCTCAAACGTGCTGCGTAACATGAGAATGAACCTCACTGGTTCTTGCTGAAGCTCAAACGTGCTGCGTAACACGAGAATGAACCTCATTGGTTCTTGCTGAAGCTCAAACGTGCTGCGTAACACGAGAATGAACCTCAATGGTTCTTGTTGAAGCTCAAACGTGCTGCGTAACATGAGAATGAACCTTATTGGTTCTTGTTGAAGCTCAAACGTGCTGCGTAACACGAGAATGAACCTCATTGGTTCTTGCTGAAGCTCAAACGTGCTGCGTAACACGAGAATGAACCTCATTGGTTCTTGCTGAAGCTCAAACGTGCTGCGTAACATGAGAATGAACCTCACTGGTTCTTGCTGAAGCTCAAACGTGCTGCGTAACACGAGAATGAACCTCATTGGTTCTTGCTGAAGCTCAAACGTGCTGCGTAACATGAGAATGAACCTCACTGGTTCTTGTTGAAGCTCAAACGTGCTGCGTAACATGAGAATGAACCTCATTGGTTCTTGTTGAAGCTCAAACGTGCTGCGTAACACGAGAATGAACCTCATTGGTTCTTGAGAAACTCAAACGTGCTGCGTAACACGAGAATGAACCTCATTGGTTCTTGAGAAACTCAAACGTGCTGCGTAACACGAGAATGAACCTCATTGGTTCTTGCTGAAGCTCAAACGTGCTGCGTAACACGAGAATGAACCTCATTGGTTCTTGAGAAACTCAAACGTGCTGCGTAACACGAGAATGAACCTCATTGGTTCTTGAGAAACTCAAACGTGCTGCGTAACACGAGAATGAACCTCATTGGTTCTTGAGAAACTCAAACGTGCTGCGTAACACGAGAATGAACCTCATTGGTTCTTGCTGAAGCTCAAACAAGCTGCGTAACACGAGAATGAACCTCATTGGTTCTTGCTGAAGCTCAAACGTGCTGCGTAACACGAGAATGAACCTCATTGGTTCTTGCTGAAGCTCAAACGTGATGCGTAACACAAGAATGAACCTCATTGGTTCTTGAGAAACTCAAACGTGCTGCGTAACACGAGAATGAGCCTCATTGGTTCTTGCTGAAGCTCAAACGTGCTGCGTAACACGAGAATGAACCTCATTGGTTCTTGCTGAAACTCAAACGTGCTGCGTAACACGAGAATGAACCTCATTGGTTCTTGCTGAAGCTCAAACGTGCTGCGTAACACGAGAATGAACCTCACTGGTTCTTGCTGAAGCTCAAACGTGCTGCGTAACACGAGAATGAACCTCATTGGTTCTTGCTGAAGCTCAAACGTGCTGCGTAACACGAGAATGAACCTCATTGGTTCTTGAGAAACTCAAACGTGCTGCGTAACACGAGAATGAACCTCACTGGTTCTTGCTGAAGCTCAAACGTGCTGCGTAACACGAGAATGAACCTCATTGGTTCTTGCTGAAGCTCAAACGTGCTGCGTAACACGAGAATGAACCTCACTGGTTCTTGCTGAAGCTCAAACGTGCTGCGTAACACGAGAATGAACCTCATTGGTTCTTGTTGAAGCTCAAACGTGCTGCGTAACACGAGAATGAACCTCATTGGTTCTTGAGAAACTCAAACGTGCTGCGTAACACGAGAATGAACCTCATTGGTTCTTGAGAAACTCAAACGTGCTGCGTAACACGAGAATGAACCTCATTGGTTCTTGAGAAACTCAAACATGCTGCGTAACACGAGAATGAACCTCATTGGTTCTTGTTGAAGCTCAAACGTGATGCGTAACACGAGAATGAACCTCATTGGTTCTTGAGAAACTCAAACGTGCTGCGTAACACGAGAATGAACCTCATTGGTTCTTGAGAAACTCAAACGTGCTGCGTAACACGAGAATGAACCTCATTGATTCTTGCTGAAGCTCAAACGTGATGCGTAACACGAGAATGAACCTCATTGGTTCTTGCTGAAGCTCAAACGTGCTGCGTAACACGAGAATGAACCTCATTGGTTCTTGCTGAAGCTCAAACGTGCTGCGTAACACGAGAATGAACCTCATTGGTTCTTGCTGAAGCTCAAACGTGCTGCGTAACACGAGAATGAGCCTCATTGGTTCTTGCTGAAGCTCAAACGTGCTGCGTAACACGAGAATGAACCTCATTGGTTCTTGTTGAAGCTCAAACGTGCTGCGTAACACGAGAATGAACCTCATTGGTTCTTGCTGAAGCTCAAACGTGCTGCGTAACACGAGAATGAACCTCATTGGTTCTTGAGAAACTCAAACGTGCTGCGTAACACGAGAATGAACCTCATTGGTTCTTGAGAAACTCAAACGTGCTGCGTAACACGAGAATGAACCTCATTGGTTCTTGCTGAAGCTCAAGCGTGCTGCGTAACACGAGAATGAACCTCATTGGTTCTTGAGAAGCTCAAACGTGCTGCGTAACACGAGAATGAACCTCATTGGTTCTTGTTGAAGCTCAAACGTGCTGCGTAACACGAGAATGAACCTCATTGGTTCTTGCTGAAGCTCAAACGTGCTGCGTAACACGAGAATGAACCTCATTGGTTCTTGAGAAACTCAAACGTGCTGCGTAACACGAGAATGAACCTCATTGGTTCTTGCTGAAGCTCAAACGTGCTGCGTAACACGAGAATGAACCTCATTGGTTCTTGAGAAGCTCAAACGTGCTGCGTAACACGAGAATGAGCCTCATTGGTTCTTGAGAAGCTCAAACGTGCTGCGTAACACGAGAATGAACCTCATTGGTTCTTGTTGAAGCTCAAACGTGCTGCGTAACACGAGAATGAACCTCATTGGTTCTTGCTGAAGCTCAAACGTGCTGCGTAACACGAGAATGAACCTCATTGGTTCTTGAGAAACTCAAACGTGCTGCGTAACACGAGAATGAACCTCATTGGTTCTTGAGAAACTCAAACGTGCTGCGTAACACGAGAATGAACCTCATTGGTTCTTGAGAAACTCAAACGTGCTGCGTAACACGAGAATGAACCTCATTGGTTCTTGTTGAAGCTCAAACAAGCTGCGTAACACGAGAATGAACCTCATTGGTTCTTGCTGAAGCTCAAACGTGCTGCGTAACACGAGAATGAACCTCATTGGTTCTTTCTGAAGCTCAAACGTGCTGCGTAACACGAGAATGAACCTCATTGGTTCTTGCTGAAGCTCAAACGTGCTGCGTAACACGAGAATGAACCTCATTGGTTCTTGAGAAACTCAAACGTGCTGCGTAACACGAGAATGAACCTCATTGGTTCTTGAGAAACTCAAACGTGCTGCGTAACACGAGAATGAACCTCATTGGTTCTTGCTGAAGCTCAAGCGTGCTGCGTAACACGAGAATGAACCTCATTGGTTCTTGAGAAGCTCAAACGTGCTGCGTAACACGAGAATGAACCTCATTGGTTCTTGTTGAAGCTCAAACGTGCTGCGTAACACGAGAATGAACCTCATTGGTTCTTGCTGAAGCTCAAACGTGCTGCGTAACACGAGAATGAACCTCATTGGTTCTTGAGAAACTCAAACGTGCTGCGTAACACGAGAATGAACCTCATTGGTTCTTGCTGAAGCTCAAACGTGCTGCGTAACACGAGAATGAACCTCATTGGTTCTTGCTGAAGCTCAAACGTGCTGCGTAACACGAGAATGAACCTCATTGGTTCTTGAGAAGCTCAAACGTGCTGCGTAACACGAGAATGAGCCTCATTGGTTCTTGAGAAGCTCAAACGTGCTGCGTAACACGAGAATGAACCTCATTGGTTCTTGTTGAAGCTCAAACGTGCTGCGTAACACGAGAATGAACCTCATTGGTTCTTGCTGAAGCTCAAACGTGCTGCGTAACACGAGAATGAACCTCATTGGTTCTTGAGAAACTCAAACGTGCTGCGTAACACGAGAATGAACCTCATTGGTTCTTGAGAAACTCAAACGTGCTGCGTAACACGAGAATGAACCTCATTGGTTCTTGAGAAACTCAAACGTGCTGCGTAACACGAGAATGAACCTCATTGGTTCTTGTTGAAGCTCAAACAAGCTGCGTAACACGAGAATGAACCTCATTGGTTCTTGCTGAAGCTCAAACGTGCTGCGTAACACGAGAATGAACCTCATTGGTTCTTGAGAAACTCAAACGTGCTGCGTAACATGAGAATGAACCTCATTGGTTCTTGAGAAACTCAAACGTGCTGCGTAACACGAGAATGAACCTCATTGGTTCTTGCTGAAGCTCAAACGTGCTGCGTAACACGAGAATGAACCTCATTGGTTCTTGAGAAACTCAAACGTGCTGCGTAACATGAGAATGAACCTCATTGGTTCTTGAGAAGCTCAAACAAGCTGCGTAACACGAGAATGAACCTCATTGGTTCTTGAGAAACTCAAACGTGCTGCGTAACACGAGAATGAACCTCATTGGTTCTTGCTGAAGCTCAAACGTGCTGCGTAACACGAGAATGAACCTCATTGGTTCTTGCTGAAGCTCAAACGTGCTGCGTAACACGAGAATGAACCTCACTGGTTCTTGCTGAAGCTCAAACGTGCTGCGTAACATGAGAATGAACCTCATTGGTTCTTGCTCAAGCTCAAACGTGCTGCGTAACACGAGAATGAACCTCATTGGTTCTTGCTGAAGCTCAAACGTGCTGCGTAACACGAGAATGAACCTCATTGGTTCTTGCTGAAGCTCAAACGTGCTGCGTAACACGAGAATGAACCTCACTGGTTCTTGCTGAAGCTCAAACGTGCTGCGTAACATGAGAATGAACCTCATTGGTTCTTGCTGAAGCTCAAACGTGCTGCGTAACACGAGAATGAACCTCATTGGTTCTTGAGAAACTCAAACGTGCTGCGTAACACGAGAATGAACCTCATTGGTTCTTGCTGAAGCTCAAACGTGCTGCGTAACACGAGAATGAACCTCATTGGTTCTTGCTGAAGCTCAAACGTGCTGCGTAACACGAGAATGAACCTCACTGGTTCTTGCTGAAGCTCAAACGTGCTGCGTAACATGAGAATGAACCTCATTGGTTCTTGCTGAAGCTCAAACGTGCTGCGTAACACGAGAATGAACCTCATTGGTTCTTGCAGAAGCTCAAACGTGCTGCGTAACACGAGAATGAACCTCATTGGTTCTTGCTGAAGCTCAAACGTGCAGCGTAACACGAGAATGAACCACATTGGTTCTTGCTGAAGCTCAAACTTCTGTATAACACGAGAATGAACCTCATTGGTTCTTTGCGTCAAAATGGTAGATGCGTAGCTTTCAACGGAGGGACAGAAATCTCTCAAAGTTCATTAAAATATCTCCATTTGTGATTCGAAAATAAACAAAAGTCTTACGGGTTTGGAACGACATGAGAGTAAATGATGACAGAATTTTTGGGTGATTTTTCATTTTTGGGTGAACTAACTTTTTACGGTGAAGTTTAGCTGTATAGTTTAGCAGTGAAATTACTTCTCTAGGCAGGTTTGGGAAACAACACTATTATGCACCATATAAGCCCCTTTTTATCTTGAAATAAATAAGTAAAGAAAACATGAGAAAATATTGGTTTCACCTCAAATATACACATTTGTTCCTTTTTAAAAAAATTAGTTGGAGCCGATCTTATGCTTATTTCTAGAATATTTTGATGAAACTAGCAACTTTTGCTAGATTTTTTAAAAATGTATAGATTAATGTTTTTTTTTTTTTTCTTACTATTAAAATCATCCTAGCTAGCGTGGATGGCGTGCTTTTAATATTTTAAGCAATAACAATATAAAGTTTTAATGCTCAGACTGTAATTATAATCTATAAATATAATATTTTTATCTATTGGGCTTATAAGCTCCATTTAGCCCTATTGTTTCTAATAGGCTAACTAATCAACGAATCTACTGAAACTCATATAAAATATTATTAATTGAATGAATTGTGCTTAGTACATGTCCTTTAATTCTTCAATATTTTCATTGTGGGAACAAACTTCCTTAAGGTCAGATATAAGAACAGATTAAAGAAACACCCAGATCAAAAGTTATGACTGATCAGTTATGTTTGATTATTGTTGGATGTTGAAAAAGGTCAGATACTAAAACTGTCCAGTTTATTCTGCAGATCTTCATTTAGTTAGGCCAATTAAACATTTATTAAAATAGCTTCATTTAATGAAATATGAAGTATTTACAATTTTTTCTATGCTTCTGTTGATGCTTGTTTTTTTTATACACTATCTAGTTTACAAATCAAACCAAAGATAAGTTTATAATACATATAAGTTTTATAATACTTTTCAGATTTGATGCCACTATCCTGGAAAAATGCGGCTCTTCAGGAATGTAAAGACAAAGATTTTGGGGGTCGTTTTTCCCACAAATCACATGAATGACAGATGACTAAAACAATGCTAGAAGTTCTTACGGCTCCTCTGTTGTTCTTGAGTTCCCCGTGGCAGCTGAGGATCCGCGAGCTGTCGATCAATAGATCTTTCTGGCCACTTTCCAGATACAGCAAGCGTTCCTTGTAGAAGCGGCACTCTGACTCTCCCGTCTGTGTGTTAATATCGGCCACGATGCTCTGGATCATGTTAATCTATGAAAGCAGCACAGAAAAGAGACCATTAGGGTGAGCATCTCACAGCTGTGGCTGCCAGAGGCTAAAGTCCCCCTGTAGTCAATAATTGTATCCTTTAAAACTCATCTTTGATCACCAAAATGACTTATTTAAACATTTTTTCCTTGAAAAAAGTTTCTTCGTGCCTTTAGATATCTTGAATTGCCCCATTTAGTATTCTCCTAATTTCTTACTTGATCTTTGTAAAGAAACCTCATTGCTTAACTGGCTACTCTCTGCTGTCTCAGACGACGACATCACTTCCTGTCGGCCACCGTAACTTCTGTTGGGTGCAATTCACAACCTCACCACTAGATGCCGCTAAAACGTACACAGTACACCTTTACAGAGTTAGTGTAAGAGGACTCTGCCGTAACTCACAGCTTCCTCCAGGTGCTGCTGGTCGGGGTGAGCGTTGGGTGTGTGCTTGAGGATCTCTCGGAGCAGCAGAGGGTACTTCACCAGTCGACTGCGCGGGACGTCCAGGAAGCTCCACAGGTCCAGTTTGCGGCTGAAGGGCGACTCCAGGCAGCGCTGGAGGAAGTCCTGCACCCGAGGGTCCTGCTTCTTATGGTCCAGCAGAGCTTTGGCCGCCACCTGGTTACTGCAGTAGCTGTTGTAGGTGTCAAGACAAGGCAGCTACAGAGAGACAGAAAGAGACATTTTCATGAACGGGGGTCCAATACTGCGCCTGGAGCCTGTTCATCTCTGACTAACTACCATTTCACAAGCTAGCTTGACTTAAGTTTAACTTAAAACTTCCCAAATGATACACTCAGACTGGCTGCACACTTAGTGCTGGCGTCTGACTAGTTAGCCAATTCTCCAGCCAACTAGCAGTTGCTAGCCTCATTCACATAGCTGGGAGTCATTAGCTACATTTACATGGACCCAGATAATCAGTTTATAGTGGGACTGATGCCTCAAAATCCTTCATGTAAAGACCTGATTGAGCTCAATCTGATTTATTTTTGACCAGATTGAAAGGGTGGCGTAGACCTGAAATAATAGGGTTCATATAAACAGAAATTTCAGAATCTGAAAATTAGCACATGTAAACTTATAGTGAGCACATCGGTGTCTCTCAGCGGGGAACATTAACAACCATGTTAACCCAACTTCCCACTGAGTTCATGATCTAATGGCTAGAAATGAACTAACGTTCTGTCTGATAATATCAGAGCCAGGTAAGGTCAAGACAGAGACCAATGAGCTTCTGAAGAACACGGTCCTGCTCGCGTCTGATCCAAACATTTCCCTCAGCGAACGCATAGCATCAATCTCAAAATCACAAACCATTTTACATGACGATTGTGTAACCAAGGGTTTTTCTGTTTACTCAACTAAATGCTAAAAAAAAAAAAACTCCAAGAAAATCAAAATGCTTTTTTTTCTATAAATATCTATCATTTGTGCTGTAGAAAAATACAAATGTGCAGAATTTCTCCATGGGACTATACATTATTAGCCAATGATGAGAGGAGTGTTTTGTAAACGGTTACAGAGAAAACCTGGGCATCATACACTAAAGGACTGACGATCACACACTACCAGACTTTCAACTTGTTTCAAACACATCAAACTCACAAAAAAAAATGTACCTTGTTTCTTGCATGACAAATGAAAACAATATGCGCTCAAAATATCAAACATGCTTGATATCCTGCGACTGGATAGAGTGTGTCTGAAATGGCAAATAGTGTAGACTCATCTAGACTTGTGTAGACTCATCTAGACTTATGTAGACTCATCTAGACTTGTGTAGACTCATCTAGACTTGTGTAGACTCATCTAGACTTGTGTAGACTCATCTAGACTTATGTAGACTCATCTAGACTTATGTAGACTCATCTAGACTTGTGTAGACTCATATAGACTTGTGTAGACTCATCTAGCCTTGTGTACACTAATCTAGACTTGTGTAGACTCATCTAGACTTGTGTAGACTCATCTAGACTTGTGTAGACTCATCTAGACTTATGTAGACTCATCTAGACTTGTGTAGACTCATCTAGACTTGTGTAGACTCATCTAGACTTGTGTAGACTCATCTAGACTTATGTAGACTCATCTAGACTTGTGTAGACTCATCTAGACTTGTGTAGACTCATCTAGACTTGTGTAGACTCATCTAGACTTGTGTAGACTCATCTAGACTTATGTAGACTCATCTAGACTTGTGTAGACTCATCTAGACTTGTGTAGACTCATCTAGACTTGTGTAGACTCATCTAGACTTGTGTAGACTCATCTAGACTTATGTAGACTCATCTAGACTTGTGTAGACTCATCTAGACTTGTGTAGACTCATCTAGACTTGTGTAGACTCATCTAGACTTATGTAGACTCATCTAGACTTATGTAGACTCATCTAGACTTGTGTAGACTCATCTAGACTTATGTAGACTCATCTAGACTTGTGTAGACTCATATAGACTTGTGTAGACTCATCTAGCCTTGTGTACACTAATCTAGACTTGTGTAGACTCATCTAGACTTGTGTAGACTCATCTAGACTTGTGTAGACTTGTGTAGACTCATCTAGACTTATGTAGACTCATCTAGACTTGTGTAGACTCATCTAGACTTGTGTAGACTCATCTAGACTTATGTAGACTCATCTAGACTTGTGTAGACTCATCTAGACTTGTGTAGACTCATCTAGACTTGTGTAGACTCATCTAGACTTGTGTAGACTCATTGTGTAGACTCATCTAGACTTGTGTAGACTCATCTAGACTTGTGTAGACTCATCTAGACTTATGTAGACTCATCTAGACTTATGTAGACTCATCTAGACTTGTGTAGACTCATCTAGACTTGTGTAGACTTGTGTAGACTCATCTAGACTTATGTAGACTCATCTAGACTTGTGTAGACTCATATAGACTTGTGTAGACTCATCTAGCCTTGTGTACACTAATCTAGACTTGTGTAGACTCATCTAGACTTGTGTAGACTCATCTAGACTTGTGTAGACTTGTGTAGACTCATCTAGACTTATGTAGACTCATCTAGACTTGTGTAGACTCATCTAGACTTGTGTAGACTCATCTAGACTTATGTAGACTCATCTAGACTTATGTAGACTCATCTAGACTTGTGTAGACTCATCTAGACTTATGTAGACTCATCTAGACTTGTGTAGACTCATATAGACTTGTGTAGACTCATCTAGCCTTGTGTACACTAATCTAGACTTGTGTAGACTCATCTAGACTTGTGTAGACTCATCTAGACTTGTGTAGACTTGTGTAGACTCATCTTGACTTATGTAGACTCATCTAGACTTGTGTAGACTCATCTAGACTTGTGTAGACTCATCTAGACTTGTGTAGACTCATCTAGACTTGTGTACTCATTGTGTAGACTCATCTAGACTTGTGTAGACTCATCTAGACTTGTGTAGACTCATCTAGACTTATGTAGACTCATCTAGACTTGTGTAGACTCATCTAGACTTATGTAGACTCATCTAGACTTGTGTAGACTCATCTAGACTTATGTAGACTCATCTAGACTTGTGTAGACTCATCTAGACTTATGTAGACTCATCTAGACTTGTGTAGACTCATCTAGACTTATGTAGACTCATCTAGACTTGTGTAGACTCATATAGACTTGTGTAGACTCATCTAGCCTTGTGTACACTAATCTAGACTTGTGTAGACTCATCTAGACTTGTGTAGACTCATCTAGCCTTGTGTAGACTCATCTAGACTTATGTAGACTCATCTAGACTTGTGTAGACTCATCTAGACTTGTGTAGACTCATCTAGACTTGTGTAGACTCATCTAGACTTATGTAGACTCATCTAGACTTGTGTAGACTCATCTAGACTTGTGTAGACTCATCTAGACTTATGTAGACTCATCTAGACTTATGTAGACTCATCTAGACTTGTGTAGACTCATCTAGACTTATGTAGACTCATCTAGACTTGTGTAGACTCATCTAGACTTATGTAGACTCATCTAGACTTGTGTAGACTCATATAGACTTGTGTAGACTCATCTAGCCTTGTGTACACTAATCTAGACTTGTGTAGACTCATCTAGACTTGTGTAGACTCATCTAGACTTGTGTAGACTTGTGTAGACTCATCTAGACTTATGTAGACTCATCTAGACTTGTGTAGACTCATCTAGACTTGTGTAGACTCATCTAGACTTGTGTAGACTCATCTAGACTTATGTAGACTCATCTAGACTTATGTAGACTCATCTAGACTTGTGTAGACTCATCTAGACTTATGTAGACTCATCTAGACTTGTGTAGACTCATCTAGCCTTGTGTACACTAATCTAGACTTGTGTAGACTCATCTAGACTTGTGTAGACTTGTGTAGACTCATCTAGACTTGTGTAGACTCATCTAGACTTGTGTAGACTCATCTAGACTTGTGTAGACTCATATAGACTTGTGTAGACTCATCTAGCCTTGTGTACACTAATCTAGACTTGTGTAGACTCATCTAGACTTGTGTACTCATCTAGACTTGTGTAGACTTGTGTAGACTCATCTAGACTTATGTAGACTCATCTAGACTTGTGTAGACTCATCTAGACTTGTGTAGACTCATCTAGACTTATGTAGACTCATCTAGACTCATCTAGACTTGTGTAGACTCATCTAGACTTATGTAGACTCATCTAGACTTGTGTAGACTCATATAGACTTGTGTAGACTCATCTAGCCTTGTGTACACTAATCTAGACTTGTGTAGACTCATCTAGACTTGTGTAGACTCATCTAGACTTGTGTAGACTTGTGTAGACTCATCTTGACTTATGTAGACTCATCTAGACTTGTGTAGACTCATCTAGACTTGTGTAGACTCATCTAGACTTGTGTAGACTCATCTAGACTTGTGTACTCATTGTGTAGACTCATCTAGACTTGTGTAGACTCATCTAGACTTGTGTAGACTCATGTAGACTCATCTAGACTTGTGTAGACTCATCTAGACTTATGTAGACTCATCTAGACTTGTGTAGACTCATCTAGACTTATGTAGACTCATCTAGACTTGTGTAGACTCATCTAGACTTGTGTAGACTCATCTAGCCTTGTGTACACTAATCTAGACTTGTGTACACTCATCTAGACTTGTGTAGACTCATCTAGCCTTGTGTAGACTCATCTAGACTTATGTAGACTCATCTAGACTTGTGTAGACTCATCTAGACTTGTGTAGACTCATCTAGCCTTGTGTAGACTCATCTAGACTTATGTAGACTCATCTAGACTTGTGTAGACTCATCTAGACTTGTGTAGACTCATCTAGACTTGTGTAGACTCATCTAGACTTGTGTAGACTCATTGTGTAGACTCATCTAGACTTGTGTAGACTCATCTAGACTTATGTAGACTCATCTAGACTTATGTAGACTCATCTAGACTTATGTAGACTCATCTAGACTTGTGTAGACTCATCTAGACTTATGTAGACTCATCTAGACTTGTGTAGACTCATATAGACTTGTGTAGACTCATCTAGCATTGTGTACACTAATCTAGACTTGTGTAGACTCATCTAGACTTGTGTAAACTCATCTAGACTTGTGTAGACTTGTGTAGACTCATCTAGACTTGTGTAGACTCATCTAGACTTGTGTAGACTCATCTAGACTTGTGTAGACTCATTGTGTAGACTCATCTAGACTTGTGTAGACTCATCTAGACTTGTGTAGACTCATCTAGACTTATGTAGACTCATCTAGACTTATGTAGACTCATCTAGACTTATGTAGACTTATCTAGACTTGTGTAGACTCATCTAGACTTATGTAGACTCATCTAGACTTGTGTAGACTCATATAGACTTGTGTAGACTCATCTAGCCTTGTGTAGACTCATCTAGACTTGTGTAGACTCATCTAGACTTGTGTAGACTCATCTAGACTTGTGTAGACTCATCTAGACTTGTGTAGACTCATTGTGTAGACTCATCTAGACTTGTGTAGACTTGTGTAGACTCATCTAGACTTGTGTAGACTCATTGTGTAGACTCATCTAGACTTGTGTAGACTCATCTAGACTTGTGTAGACTCATCTAGACTTATGTAGACTCATCTAGACTTATGTAGACTCATCTAGACTTATGTAGACTCATCTAGACTTGTGTAGACTCATCTAGACTTATGTAGACTCATCTAGACTTGTGTAGACTCATATAGACTTGTGTAGACTCATCTAGCATTGTGTACACTAATCTAGACTTGTGTAGACTCATCTAGACTTGTGTAAACTCATCTAGACTTGTGTAGACTTGTGTAGACTCATCTAGACTTGTGTAGACTCATCTAGACTTGTGTAGACTCATCTAGACTTGTGTAGACTCATTGTGTAGACTCATCTAGACTTGTGTAGACTCATCTAGACTTGTGTAGACTCATCTAGACTTATGTAGACTCATCTAGACTTATGTAGACTTATCTAGACTTGTGTAGACTCATCTAGACTTATGTAGACTCATCTAGACTTGTGTAGACTCATATAGACTTGTGTAGACTCATCTAGCCTTGTGTAGACTCATCTAGACTTGTGTAGACTCATCTAGACTTGTGTAGACTCATCTAGACTTGTGTAGACTCATCTAGACTTGTGTAGACTCATTGTGTAGACTCATCTAGACTTGTGTAGACTCATCTAGACTTGTGTAGACTCATCTAGACTTATGTAGACTCATCTAGACTTATGTAGACTCATCTAGACTTGTGTAGACTCATCTAGACTTGTGTAGACTCATCTAGACTTGTGTAGACTTGTGTAGACTCATCTAGACTTGTGTAGACTCATCTAGACTTGTGTAGACTCATCTAGACTTGTGTAGACTCATCTAGACTTATGTAGACTCATCTAGACTTGTGTAGACTCATCTAGACTTGTGTAGACTCATCTAGACTTATGTAGACTCATCTAGACTTGTGTAGACTCATATAGACTTGTGTAGACTCATCTAGCCTTGTGTACACTAATCTAGACTTGTGTAGACTCATCTAGACTTGTGTAGACTCATCTAGACTTGTGTAGACTCATCTAGACTAATGTAGACTCATCTAGACTTGTGTAGACTCATCTAGACTTGTGTAGACTCATCTAGACTTGTGTAGACTCATCTAGACTTGTGTAGACTCATTGTGTAGACTCATCTAGACTTGTGTAGACTCATCTAGACTTATGTAGACTCATCTAGACTTGTGTAGACTCATCTAGACTTGTGTAGACTCATCTAGACTTATGTAGACTCATCTAGACTTGTGTAGACTTGTGTAGACTCATCTAGACTTATGTAGACTCATCTAGACTTGTGTAGACTCATCTAGACTTGTGTAGACTCATCTAGACTTGTGTAGACTCATTGTGTAGACTTATCTAGACTTGTGTAGACTCATCTAGACTTGTGTAGACTCATCTAGACTTGTGTAGACTCATCTAGACTTATGTAGACTCATCTAGACTTGTGTAGACTCATCTAGACTTGTGTAGACTCATTGTGTAGACTCATCTAGACTTGTGTAGACTCATCTAGACTTGTGTAGACTCATCTAGACTTATGTAGACTCATCTAGACTTGTGTAGACTCATCTAGACTTGTGTAGACTCATCTAGACTTGTGTAGACTCATCTAGACTTGTGTAGACTCATCTAGACTTGTGTAGTGTATTCCAGCCTTCAGCTCAAGAGTTTTATCATGGTGTGTTCATCAGACGGAGAGCTTCACACAGGGCTGAAACACAGCATGGCAGTGAGATGATCTTACCCAGTCCACCAGAATATGGCCCACGCGATCGGTCGAGCCATCCGGCTTCCTGGCCTCTCGCAGCCGACTCAGCAAATCTACAAGATCAGAGAGAAACAGTTTGAGTCTTGTTGCCACCACGTGACATGACCTATGACATTGAGAAAGGACTGGTCTATATCAGGTCCTGGAGGGCCACTGTCCTGCAGAGTGTAGCTCCATCTCTTATCAAACACACCTGAACCAGCCAGTCAATGTCTTCAGGGTCACTAGAAGGCTTCAGGCAGGAGAGTTTGATCAGGGTTGGAGCAAAACTCTGCAGGACAGCAGGTCTATAGCACATGTTTTCATATTTCAATCAAAGTATTGTTTCTAGTCATTCAGGGAAAGGACACAGTCTCTATGTTAGGTGATTCATGTCGACTTATCAATGAGATTTGATCAACATTTATGTGTTTAGCTGCTTCTTGAGAGTTGTGATGGTTTGAGCAGTCTAGGTGGAGGATAACAGCTCATACACCAGAGAGGAGCCGAGGAGGAGAAGGTTCTGGAAAGAGCTAGGGACCGTTCGGACCACTGGAGGAAAATAGGGGAGGGTCATGTCTTTTTATTCTTTTTTATTCTCAGTGTGCAACTGATCCGTGGCTGTACCACAAACACATACTCACTATTTTTATTTCAAATCAAGAAGTTATCAGCAACTTTTATAAAAAAAAAAAAGTTTTGTCAGCATTGCGATTCTCTCTATACACATACACTCTTTAATAGACGTATTCACGTTTAAACAATTTAAACAACAATGCATTACTTCTATATAGATTTATGTATTTAGTTGCTCAAGCAAGTGGTGAAATATTTTACCATGTACTTATATTAAAATCGCAAACATTTTAAATTAAAACTTAAAATTGACAAAAACAGCCGACTCTCATGCCTTTTCTTTTGCATTTAAAATTTTAATACAATAAATCTTGCATGCCACAAATAACTTGTTTTTTCACATCTACGAATGAGACGAGTACTGTTCATTATGTCGCCTTGTTGAGGTAAATTGTAGTTTGTAATGGTTGTAAAAAAAACAATGGCTATCTGAACATATTTGCCAAGCACAAACCAGTGCAGAATCAATAAATTATCGCGGAGGGTCATGCCTTATTTCACAATCATTTTGTAGGGTCATAGAAAAATGTATTGCTGGTGAAGGGAGGGTCAAGTCTATTTTGACTACAGATCCCAAAACTCCTCAGGTAGCCCCTTAAATAAAAAAACTAACTAGTGTGCCTCATTAGCTATCTTTCCATCCAACTATTTTTTGCGCATTTTAGTATATTGCATAGAAAAAAAAAGCTGGATGAGCATAAATTCATAAAATTTTCATAAAAACCTGTGCGCTTAATTGAGTCAGATTAACTTTTTATCCGATAAGAAAACGTGCATAAACTACGATGGAAACACATTTACTGATTAAATCCCTTGATGTGCAACAATAAACTCCGGTGACTTTCCCTCAGCGTCAGCTGTGATTGGATAACTGGAGTAACCAGCGGACCAATCGCATCGCAGCATCTCAGATGTAGGTTTGGTGTTTCTGAAACGCCGGAGCCGAAGTGTGTGATCAGAATGATTCGGTTTAATTCCCTCCAGAAGCGTCTCACATGAGTGTGTTCACAAACACCAGCATCCCAACGCTAGAGATCATGACAGCGGTTATTCACAAATGTTTTATGCCATATTCCAATTTTGCACATAGGTTAAATTCACAACTTTGGATGGAAACATGGATATTGTGTAGGAACAACAAGGTGCGGATCTGATTTTAGATGCACTGGCATTTATTTGTGTGATCTTCTCACATAACAACATCATTTAAACTTAAATCAATATTCCATCTTGTCATGTAATAAGTGGTTTCATGATTGGCTTACAGTACAATTTCCATTACTTGTGTTCTGATTTGCTGTTATTGGGTCAGATCGCACAGCTTTTCTTCTTCACTTTGGATAAACGGATCCAGCTGTAAATGTATGGCATTGTGCCTGGTTATGACACACACACACACACACACACACACACACACACA
Source organism: Squalius cephalus (assembly GCF_949319135.1). Taxonomy (NCBI): domain Eukaryota; kingdom Metazoa; phylum Chordata; class Actinopteri; order Cypriniformes; family Leuciscidae; genus Squalius; species Squalius cephalus. Next base: position 5,273,063 of record NC_137134.1, read on the forward strand.
CACACACACACACACACACACACGATCGAGCGCATCCTCTTCTGCTCACCTTCATGCAGGGGAATGAGGGAGTCCAGCGTGCCGAAGATCTGATTGAGTTCATGCTCCGTCATAATCGACAGCTTCAGCATGGGGTCACGATACGCCTGTGATGAAATAACACAATCAGACACTCAAACATTCAAATCTACTCGGGCAAAACTGAGGAAGTATGTGGAAATCTTACTGAAAAGTGTAAAGCTAAGAACAGATTGTAAGAACAAACACCACATGACCTCATATGCTAGAGCAGGGCTTCCCAAACGAGAGTTTGTGAGTTGATTAAAAGCTAATTATCATTTAAATAATGAAATGTAGAATGTGTTAAATTATGGAAATATTAGGTAGGAGAAATATTTTATGTCAAAGTCGTTGAGCTGAGAAAAAAAAAGTTTGGGAACCCCTGTGCTGGAGAACCAAAGAGCCAGGGGTGAAACTGGAGCCTAAAGAGAGTCTTCATGCTGTATGAAGTGATGGGAAAAGCAAAGTGTACCTTCTTGGCCAGCTTCAAGTCCTCAATCAGGTCCTGTTCTCCCTGAGACAGCTCAAAGATGGACTGACAGGAAAGAAACAACAACAGAAAGAGGAACTTCAGCGAAAGGCATTCTGGTTATTTACCCGTTCATAAATAAAGTCATTTTCATGCTTAATTATGCCTGTTAAAATGTCTTGTGTAACTTTCACTGTTCATTTCATTGTTCTATCGTAATTTATCTTTCATTTAACAGCACAACACACATTTAGAGCCGCTCCAGTGCAGCGGTGCGTCACATGACGTTTTCCTGTAATAATGTAGGGATCCACTTGTAGTACATTAATCAGGTAACAGTTCATGTTTTTACTTACATATACGATTTAGTTTTAATCCATATAATCGGTGTGTGTGTGTTGAGTGAGTGAGTGAACTGTTACTTTCTGTGCTACTCAAATATCTGAACAAACAATTTGCATGTATAACATTGATGAAAGGTTTTGATCCACTTCAAATGTTGACTACTGTATATCAGGAAAAGCTCTGCTTACTTTATTAGTATCTATGCTATGTTGTTTTAATTTATGTTGCTTGACATTTGATTTTCGTTCATTATTATTAAACTATTCAATTTAGTTATTAGGCTAATTATATGTTAATTCAATTAAGAAGTACCTGAAGGCTAAATTTGTTGATATTTATATTAACTTCTATATACAGTGAGGAAAATAAGTATTTGAACACCCTGCTATTTTGCAAGTTCTCCCACTTGGAAATCATGGAGGGGTCTGAAATTGTCATCGTAGGTGCATGTCCACTGTGAGAGACATAATCTAAAAAAAAAAATCCAGAAATCACAATGTATGATTTTTTAACTATTTATTTGTATGATACAGCTGCAAATAAGTATTTGAACACCTGTCTATCAGCTAGAATTCTGACCCTCAAAGACCTGTTAGTCTGCCTTTAAAATGTCCACCTCCACTCCATTTATTATCCTAAATTAGATGCACCTGTTTGAGGTCGTTAGCTGCATAAAGACACCTGTCCACCCCATACAATCAGTAAGAATCCAACTACTAACATGGCCAAGACCAAAGAGCTGTCCAAAGACACTAGAGACTAGAGAAAGGGCTACGGGGAAATTGCCAAGCAGCTTGGTGAAAAAAGGTCCACTGTTGGAGCAATCATTAGAAAATGGAAGAAGCTAAACATGACTGTCAATCTCCCTCGGACTGGGGCTCCATGCAAGATCTCACCTCGTGGGGTCTCAATGATCCTAAGAAAGGTGAGAAATCAGCCCAGAACTACACGGGAGGAGCTGGTCAATGACCTGAAAAGAGCTGGGACCACCGTTTCCAAGGTTACTGTTGGTAATACACTAAGACGTCATGGTTTGAAATCAGGCATGGCACGGAAGGTTCCCCTGCTTAAACCAGCACATGTCAAGGCCCGTCTTGAGTTTGCCAATGACCATTTGGATGATCTAGAGGAGTCATGGGAGAAAGTCATGTGGTCAGATGAGACCAAAATATAACTTTTTGGTCATAATTCCACTAAACGTGTTTGGAGGAAGAAGAATGATGAGTACCATCCCAAGAACACCATCCCTACTGTGAAGCATGGGGGTGGTAGCATCATGCTTTGGGGGTGTTTTTCTGCACATGGGACAGGGCGACTGCACTGTATTAAAGAGAGGATGACCGGGGCCATGTATTGCGAGATTTTGGGGAACAACCTCCTTCCCTCAGTTAGAGCATTGAAGATGGGTCGAGGCTGGGTCTTCCAACATGACAATGACCCGAAGCACACAGCCAGGATAACCAAGGAGTGGCTCTGTAAGAAGCATATCAAGGTTCTGGCGTGGCCTAGCCAGTCTCCAGACCTAAACCCAATAGAGAATCTTTGGAGGGAGCTCAAACTCCGTGTTTCTCAGCGACAGCCCAGAAACCTGACTGATCTAGAGAAGATCTGTGTGGAGGAGTGGGCCAAAATCCCTCCTGCAGTGTGTGCAAACCTGGTGAAAAACTACAGGAAACGTTTGACCTCTGTAATTGCAAACAAAGGCTACTGTACCAAATATTAACATTGATTTTCTCAGGTGTTCAAATACTTATTTGCAGCTGTATCATACAAATAAATAGTTAAAAAATCATACATTGTGATTTCTGGATTTTTTTTTAGATTATGTCTCTCACAGTGGACATGCACCTACGATGACAATTTCAGACCCCTCCATGATTTCTAAGTGGGAGAACTTGCAAAATAGCAGGGTGTTCAAATACTTATTTTCCTCACTGTAAAGGACTGTGTAACAAGAATTGTGAAATATTGATAATAGAGTACAGAGAGCCTGGAATGAGGTACATTCAACATTCAAGAGATTCTTCTTAGAATATGGTTTTCTAAACCAGTCTTTATCTCAAATACAGTATATCAAAATCCAGCCCTGACCAATCAGAGAGGAGTATAGGTTTGGAGTGTGCTGAGGTCACCTCTTGTCTCTTGATGTCTTTGGAGGACAGCATGTGTCCCAGGCCTAGATCAAACGTCTCGCTCCACAGCTTGCTGTCGCGGCGTTTGGTGACGGCTGGCGGGATCTGCCGCGGGGCCATGATCTCCTGTCTGCAGTCACTGCGGAAACTGATGGAGCGCTGAACAGGGAGGAGAACGGGAAAACTGGGAATTAGGGATGTACAGTGGGAAACGTCAGCTTATGAATACCCAGGATTCTAAACCCCGGGTAAACGGAATCCTGGTTATCCTCTGAGGTTAACCTTGGGTAAATTATAAGATGTGAAACGTGAAGCAAGATAACCAGGATTCCATTTACCCAGAGTTTAGAACGACCCGGGGTTTAGAACGACCCAGGGTTTAGAATGATCCGGGGTTTAGAACGACCCGCGGTTTAGAGCGACCCGGGGTTTAGAACGACCTGGGGTTTAGAACGACCCGGGGTTTAGAACGACCTGGGGTTTAGAACGATCCGGGGTTTAGAACGACCTGGGGTTTAGAACGACCCGGGGTTTAGAATGATCCGGGGTTTAGAGCGACCCGGGGTTTAGAACGACCTGGGCTTTAGAACGACCCGGGGTTTAGAACGACCTGGGGTTTAGAATGATCCGGGGTTTAGAACGACCTGGGGTTTAGAACGACCCGGGGTTTAGAATGATCCGGGGTTTAGAACGACCCGCGGTTTAGAGTGACCCGGGGTTTAGAACGACCCGGGGTTTAGAACGACCTGGGGTTTAGAACGACCCGGGGTTTAGAGCGACCCGGGGTTTAGAACGAACTGGGGTTTAGAACGACCCGGGGTTTAGAACGACCTGGGGTTTAGAATGACCTGGGGTTTAGAATGATCCGGGGTTTAGAACGACCCGGGGTTTATAACGACCCGCGGTTTAGAGCGACCCGGGGTTTAGAACGAACTGGGGTTTAGAATGATCCGGGGTTTAGAACGACCCAGGGTTTAGAACGACTCAGGGTTTAGAACGACCCAGGGTTTAGAACGACCCGGGGTTTAGAACGACCCGGGGTTTAGAACGACCCGGGGATTAGAACGACCCACGGTTTAGAACGACCCGGGGTTTAGAACGACCCGGGGTTTAGAACGACCCAGGGTTTAGAACGACCCAGGGTTTAGAACGACCCGCGGTTTAGAACGACCCGGGGTTTAGAATGACCCGGGGTTTAGAACGACCCAGGATTTAGAACGACCCAGGGTTTAGAGCGACCCGTGGTTTAGAGCGACCCGGGGTTTAGAACGAACCAGGGTTTAGAACGACCCAGGGTTTAGAACGACCCATGGTTTAGAACGACCCGCGGTTTAGAACGACCCGCGGTTTAGAACGATCCGGGGTTTAGAGCGACCCGGGGTTTAGAGCGACCCGGGGTTTAGAGCGACCCGGGGTTTAGAACGACCCACGGTTTAGAACGACCCTCGGTTTAGAGCGACCCAGGGTTTAGAGCGACCCGGGGTTTAGAGCGACCCGGGGTTTAGAGCGACCCGGGGTTTAGAACGACCCATGGTTTAGAACGACCCATGGTTTAGAACGACCCGGGGTTTAGAACGACCCGGGGTTTAGAACGACCCGCGGTTTAGAACGACCCGGGGTTTAGAACGACCCGGGGTTTAGAACGACCCGCGGTTTAGAACGACCCGCGGTTTAGAACGATCCGGGGTTTAGAGCGACCCGGGGTTTAGAGCGACCCAGGGTTTAGAACGACCCACGGTTTAGAACGACCCGCGGTTTAGAGCGACCCAGGGTTTAGAGCGACCCGGGGTTTAGAGCGACCCGGGGTTTAGAGCGACCCAGGGTTTAGAACGACCCGCGGTTTAGAACGACCCGCGGTTTAGAACGACCCGCGGTTTAGAACGACCCGCGGTTTAGAGCGACCCAGGGTTTAGAACGACCCGCGGTTTAGAACGACCCGCGGTTTAGAACGACCCGCGGTTTAGAACGACCCGCGGTTTAGCACGACCCGGGGTTTAGAACGATCCTGGGTTTAGAACGACCCGGGGTTTAGAACGTCCCAGGGTTTAGAGCGAACCGCGGTTTAGAACGATCCGGGGTTTAGAGCGACCCGGGGTTTAGAACGATCCGCGTTTTAGAGCGACCCGGGGTTTAGAACGACCCGGGGTTTAGAACAACCCGCGGTTTAGAACGACCCAGGGTTTAGAACGACCCAGGGTTTAGAACGACCCAGGGTTTAGAACGACCCAGGGTTTAGAGCGACCCGCGGTTTAGAGCGACCCGCGGTTTAGAACGACCCGTGGTTTAGAACGACCCACGGTTTAGAACGACCCACGGTTTAGAACGACCCGTGGTTTAGAACGACCCGGGGTTTAGAACGACCCGGGGTTTAGAACGACCCAGGGTTTAGAACGACCCGCGGTTTAGAACGACCCAGGGTTTAGAACGACCCGGGGTTTAGAACGACCCAGGGTTTAGAACGATCCAGGGTTTAGAACGACCCGGGGTTTAGAACGACCCAGGGTTTAGAACGGCCCGTGGTTTAGAACGACCCAGGGTTTAGAGCGACCCACGGTTTAGAACGACCCGGGGTTTAGAACGACCCGGGGTTTAGAGCGACCCAGGGTTTAGAACGACCCATGGTTTAGAACGACCCATGGTTTAGAACGACCCGGGGTTTAGAACGACCCGCGGTTTAGAACGATCCGGGGTTTAGAACGACCCGGGGTTTAGAACGATCCAGGGTTTAGAACGACCCGGGGTTTAGAACGACCCGGGGTTTAGAACGACCCAGGGTTTAGAACGGCCCGTGGTTTAGAACGACTCAGGGTTTAGAACGACCCAGGGTTTAGAGCGACCTACGGTTTAGAGCGACCCACGGTTTAGAACGACCCGGGGTTTAGAACGACCCGGGGTTTAGAACGACCCGGGGTTTAGAACGACCCGGGGTTTAGAACGAACCAGGGTTTAGAACGGCCCGTGGTTTAGAACGAACCAGGGTTTAGAACGGCCCGTGGTTTAGAAAGACTCAGGGTTTAGAACGACCCGGGGTTTAGAACGACCCGGGGTTTAGAACGAACCAGGGTTTAGAACGGCCCGTGGTTTAGAACGAACCAGGGTTTAGAACGGCCCGTGGTTTAGAAAGACTCAGGGTTTAGAACGATCCGCGGTTTAGAACGACCCAGGGTTTAGAACGATCCGCGGTTTAGAACGATCCGCGGTTTAGAATGACCCGGGGTTTAGAACGACCCGGGGTTTAGAACGACCCAGGGTTAACTAGTTCAAGCATGAAAAGCTCCATTGTTGTGATGTTTTTATGTTCTATTACTTGCCTGGGTGTGCGATATGTATCATCTGCGATAATATTGTAATTATTGTTTTAGCGTTGTGGAATCTGACATTATCGAGTAGGTCACTGGCTTTGCAAAAAAACAAACAAAACACACAGTGAGTGTGGACACTTTCACTGCCTGATGTAGCTTACTTTAGTGCTGTTAAAATGACCCCAAAGTGTAATATACACTGGGCTGTTTTCCCCACGCAAGTTCAGCCTTAGATCAAAAGATATAGTTAAGCAATATCACATGAGCAGTTTGACTTGACAATGAATTAACATTTTGAGTTATGTTTTAGACACAATATTGTCTTTTTGCTTTATTTTGTCAATAAAATTTCCAAACGAAAGCACAGCAGAATGGTTTTGCGATCAGTTTAATCAATTTAGTTTAATCAGTTTAATCAATGATTCACTTATGAATTAATCAGTCATTTAAACTAATCATTTGTGTGAATGGCTCAGTTTATTAAGACTTGCCTGATGGTTTTAGTTGCATATTTAAAGTATAATTTACATTTTTTTTAAATAATTTAATAAATATTCAATAAAAAATGTCATAGCATTATTTAGGCATTGCATTGTAAATGCATTCAAGCCACGTCTGAGCTGCAATAAACAGCCAACAAAAATGGCAACAAAATCCATCTTCTGCAGTACAGGGATGGGTTTGTGTTTATTCTGATTTCATTATATTAGTAACAGTGTCTTATTATTCTAATTGAGTAAGACAAAGAAAATGTCCCTAGAAACCATGGGGCAAATATTGCTTTGTTGTGGAAAAGTTAACTTCAGTCACTGCACAGCATATGAAGAATATGCTTTTGGGAGTCAGTTGTTCATGACAGGCCTAAACCAGCACAAAAACGCAAAATATCATCTAATTATCAACAAAAATATCGAAACATAATTTGTCAACATCGCACACCCTTAAATCCTTGTCATATTTTATATTGAGTTTTATTTGAATCAATCATCAAACATTTGAAAGCACAACTCAAAGTGAAGCACCTCTGAGCTGCAATAAACATGTACAAAAAATAAAGATGTACAACATTTTATTTATTTTTATTACAATAGCACATATCCTAAAGAGCCTTCAAAGATGAAGCATTAATAACCGTGATGAAGCTCAGAGTGAGTGCAGTAGATCAGTACCTGCAGGGTCTGTCCGATGCGCTTGAGCGGAGCCGCTTTCACTGGAGGAATGAGACTCGCCAGAGACGTCACTCGAGACAGAGGCTTCACACGCTTCGTGCTGGGCTCCTGCACACACACACACACACACAGATGAACACCTCACACCTGTGCTGGGCTCCTGCACACACACACACTGCCCTGAGGCTTCAGCCTGTCTCTCTGGATCATCATGTGATGAGAGGCAGAGCTGTCAACACTGGGATGGAAAGGTTTCTGCGAGTCTTTGCCTTGCGGAGACGTCTCTGATTCACTCTGACATCAGCGTTAAGATACATGCTAGGGGTGAAACTAACTCTGTCTGTGCAAGTGTGCGAAATAAACGTTTCTAGCTACGGAAACTCTTATTATCTGCCTGTCTGTGATAATGATATAGCATAAAAACATCCATCAGTCGTGTGTGTACGCGTTTGAGTTCAGAGTTCCTCGCTTTCAGCCACAATCCACAAGTCCTGGTCGAGAATCACTGTTTTAAACCTCACCAGTAAGCATAAACTATTAAACAGAATTACTGTAAAATACATTTGCATTTTCAAAACGCACAAATAAAGTAGGCCTTTCAGCAGAATTCTGTCATAGGGGACTCATATCTGTGAGGAATCCGCTTGTCCCTCACCAGAGATAATCAAGCCCAATCTGAGGGGACTTGAACTCTCTCACACACACCGTCAGAAGACCAAACCCGGAAATATTCTGCATGCACACTACGCTGCCTACACAGGGACCCCCTAAAAAAGTACAATCATAATAGTCCAACCCACAATTTTAATTTTTAACAATCTTGATCCTTCCTTACATTTGAAGTTTCAAGTCTAAGAAACAAGAATGTGCAAAATATATGTTCATGTACCTTGAAATCAGCAAAACCCCAGTGTTAACTGAACACTGCCAGTGTTTGTGGAGTGCTAGTTTAACAGTGGGTTTTGCTCGAGATCAGTGTTTGTTTCGAGGAGCTATCGGACCCTCTTGAGCTGAGATGTTGAGCTTTCTGTACATGTTCATGTAACCACAACACTTTATGACACAAAAGGTCAAAAACAACTGGTGGTTTCAGCCCAATGTTCATTCCTTACAATCTCAACTCTTCTAGCACTAACAAGACTACGAGACAACTATCAAGATTCAGGACTGTAATTATGTAGAACATGCAAAACATGAAGACAAGCAACACTGTTATCATTTCAAAGCTTTCAGTGTGTGTTCATTGACAATCCAACACAATCAGCACTGTGCTTTATCATATCTATATAGGACAGTCATATCAGAGTCTGGAGAACACACACACACACACAGATTTCTGTCAGATTTATCTAAATTCTGGAGATAATTTTTTCCCTAAACTCCTACTAAAGTATTGTGTTTCAAAGCCTGATCCGGCCGGATTCATGAAGAATACGGGTATTGGCCAAACCTTCAGTACTGGTGCATCCCTGCACTATAATATTTCATACTTTCTATATGCACCAAGTATATGTATAAATCAACACCAGCATACAATAGTTCAATCTTCAATCAATTTTAATGCAGATCTGATCATGCCTCCCAGACGTGTGTGCTGGATTTGTCCAGGATCAATGTCCATGTGTCACGCTTCATTAGGTGATTACAGCGGTGCTTTATTTTTTCCCCTAGTAAGTAATATATTCTATGCTGTAACATGAATCCTTTTAACTTAACAAACTGCTCAGATTACTGCTTATGCACCGATTCTTTGTTAAATCATGACATTTGACTCATAGCACGTGCTTCCAGTCTCCTATCTCACTGTTGGCCAGCAAAACCCACAGATTTCCCAAAATAGATCTTACATAACACCAAACCACCCCATTAAGCCAATCACATTCAACAAAATGACCCCTAAAAATCATCACCACATCAAAGTTTTACATAAATCTCTACAATAGGCTATACAATACTTCAAATAAGACAACTACTAATACATTCGGTTAAAACCAACACAAACACTTGATGTACAACACTGACAAATCAACAACTGGGGAACAGTGATCACCCACATTTTCAGCCATCTTGAGTCCGGAAATAATTCTCTCTAATCAAATTAAGTGTTCGAAACTACAAACCAAACCAACCGGATCCAAAAGGAATGGGAACAAACCCCAGACAGATGCCTTGCTGTATACTGTCTATTTACCCAAATATTGGGAAGTATAGTAAGACTGAGTGACTTAGCCAATTTTGCTAATAAAGGAAATATGTCATTATTCATTCTGTAATTTATCATCAGTGATCTTATTGTGATGCATTCTGGGATTGATTTCTCAGCAAGGGTTAAAATGCTGTCTCAAAGGCCCCATGAAATCAAAATTGAAGTTTTTTAGCTCTTAGAATGAATATGTTAGCCTTAAGGTCATGAATAAGCTGGTGTGTCCCAAAACAATGACACGATTCTCATTTAGGAGATATAAGCATTCAAAACTTGCAGTCTGTGAGGGAAACTAAACGCTATTGGCTGTTTGAAAAGGGGGAGGGGCCACTCAATATGTCCCGCCTCAGCTCCTGTTTCAGTGGAAATCACGTCAACGAATCAAACAAGGCACCTTTAAGGTGTGGTCGAATCTCGTGAAAAATTTCCCCACATAGATGGTCCAGGTCCAGCCTTTGTGAAGACTTCAGAGTAGTACGCCAAATTGCCTAACATGTTCATTATGTTTGCTTAACTGAATATACCCAACCACATAATTTTATTAACTTATAGCTGTATCAATAAGTTATGCCCAACCATATGGACATCATCACACTCATGGTCACCGTGATTTTGCAGAGTTAGATGTGTTTCTTGGTCTACATATTTTATTGATCCTAGAATAACATTCCAGTCTGAAAATGTAGTCCTAACCCTATTCCCCCTAAAGCTAACCCTACCCATAACTTATCCCTAAAACCAGAGGGAAATGATAGATGAATAACCCTGATGTAGAAGCACCTAACTATGGTTGTAAGCCCAGACTTGACAAAAACTGTAAACTTGTCCCTCAAATCTGATTGGTTGATAGGAATATTGTTCCAGGATCAACAAAGGTGTTGATTCACGAACATGTTGCACTTGTTAAAATCACTTTCACCATAATAGAGCATTTGCTAAATTGAAACAATTAAACAATTTGTATTGTGAAAACACTTTTGTCTCGCAAGTGGGTCAGGAAAATTCACGCCGTTGATCAACAGAAACTGCTTGTGTTGAAAATGACTTCTGTTAAGGCTGTGCTTCATACTTTGCTACACTACTGACAATGGACCTTTACTGCCCATGAAAGTTTCCGAATGTGATCGCTAGGGATGCACCGATATGACATTTTTGGCCGATACCGATAACCGATACTTCTTTATCTTTGAAAGCCGATAACCGATATATTGGCCAATAAATATAAATCCGAGTTTTTATATCATTTTTGAGAGCCTGATTACAAAAACAAAAGTCTCCCCATTAAAATCCATGTCCTATACACACAATTACAATGTTCTTGTTATAATTGTATGTAGACTACATGACAGACTTGTGTTGCACTTTCCTGTATTTTCCTTTTTGAAGTGATTCCAATCATATTTCAAGCAATTCAAACCCATCATGGTGAACAGTGCGCATCTGAAGTGTGTCAGCTGAAGGAAATAATCCATTATTTATCGACTTGAAAATGAACATATATCGGCCGATACCAATATATCGTGCCTCGCATCTTTAGACTTTAGAAGTCTTAGAAGGCAGAATATCTCGCTTTCCTTTGGGAACAGCTTTCATGCCTGTGTGATGCTGCAGAACGCTCTCTAGGATCAGATCACTCGGTTTTAGAACAAAGTAAATGACTTAAAGAACAAATATTATCACTGCATCCATTAAAATAAAAGCAGTTCTCATGGATGCCAGAAGATCAGACAAGCCCATCATGGAATGGGTTCCAGACTCAATCAAAGAGAAGCTGCAGATGTGCTCACAGGAGCTCCTGTAATTAAGATGAAAGCTTGAGGAGTGGTGTTCGACACCCGTCGTCTGATGTGTTCTGGGAGAGGGACGCGCTTCTGTGGGAAAGCAAGCGCCACTCCAACGCCACCAACACTGAAATTATTCCCTGGGTGACCCAAAAGTCAAGGATAAAACATGTGAAGAGAAGTTTGTACTGTAATTCTGAAGAGTCTTAAGTATTCATAACAATATGGATGACTTAAAATCATGTAATTCTCAATGAAAAATCAGTAAAAAGGGTTCAAATAATTTGATATAAAGTAATTTTCTGTATTGAGTTTTCACATGTGTTTTACACGCATTTTTGAAGAACGCCTCACATTCTACTGTGTTTTTAAGGTTAATGCATGTAAACTTTTCTGCCAGGACATTATCCGTTTTTCTAGGGATTGTTTTCTCTATGAAATGTTTTGGCTGTGAGTTTTAACTGACCAATCATCATATTGAAAAGCACAAGCGACCCCAGAGACAACAGCTTAAAGGGCAGAGGATATTTCATTTCAAACTCACAACTGAAAGTGGGACACATTTACACCTACTCGTTCATTTATTCATTATTCTGTGCTGTTTTTTCCCTGTGTTGACTTATTTCCTATGAATTTTAACTGCTTATCTCTATAAAATGATTATTGAGCACCCACAAAGCCAAAGCGGCAGCACAATTGTCCATGATTTAGCTGGACAATAACTTTATTCTAGAGCTCGGCCAATGCGCTGTTATTCGTACGGTTTCCGCATGTTCACTGCAATAAATTAGAAATATACACATGGGTTTGCTGATGAACATACTCTTGTTAATGCTGATGGTGAGGAATTACAGTTGCATCATCTCATAATGTACCTTGAGATAGAAATATTTTAAGTAATAGGTATTTTCAACATTAAATGTACAGAGAAACGCAGACTAAGGATGCTCAGGTCAAAGGCCATATATACATTTATCCAAAAAGTGCTTAACACACAGAACTAACAGTCATATGACTAGCTCAGATCATTACAAACCAATCACCAGAACAAATCACAGTGAAGAAGGCTTGAGTGACATTGATTTTTACTCTACTGTATGATTTAAATAGACATGTATCAGGAGGTCTTGGTTGTTGTGGCCAGTGATCTCCCGGCCGTGAATAAAACTTCATTTCTACAAAGAGCAACCTGGGAGTCATGTCAGAAGGTACGCAGCTGAGGAACAGATCCTACGCTCAAAAGACAACAGCAGAAACATCTATGTGTGATTTAGCTGAGGAATAGAAGTGCTAAAGATTCTACGGTTAGATTTCAGGGAATTACCTTGAGATACTGTGGTTATTATTATTAACAACTGGAAGTTGTTTAAATTGTCCGTAGTGAAGAAGTCAGATTTAGTAGGTTGTATTCGTATTAAGAATTTCCACGACAACCTCAACCTGAGCAGCGTATCATTGAGAAACGTCCCGCTCCAGTCGTCCTTGCGATGGAGGTTCGGGTTGAATAACTAGTTCATCTAATGTTTCATCTTCGGACTCACGCTCAGATTCACATGGTAAAATCAGAGCCATCGTTACTGTCTTTACAGTGCGTGCAATCGCTGAGCTGTAGGAAGCCTCCGGAGCTGAAGTTCAGGTATGGTCATGGGAGTTTTGTTTCCAAAGCGCACTGTAAGCGGTAGACCAATCACAACAGACTAAGCTGTCTGACCAATCAGAGCAGAATTAGGAACCTTTAAAATAGCATAATAGGGGCACTTTAAGGGTGTACTCGCACAGACCCAAAGTCTGGTTTGTTTGACTAGTGTGATCGCTCCGTACCGCGTTCGTTTAACCGTCCAGAGCTCGGGTCAGTTGGGCGCGGGCGCGTACGCATGTAGCGTGATCGCTAACCGTGCCGGAGCAGGGAACAGCTACTATTATCTACTGTCATCATTACGACAGCAAACATCTTCTATCACTACTTGGACAGAACCCTTTTCAATTAATTTAATTAAATCGAGTATATTTAGGCTTACACAGGTCTTGTTCTCACCTCATTGATGAACAGGAATTGTAGTTTGCGAGTAAAGCTGCAAATTCCTCAATCAATGTCTTCTGTAATAATCTTCTGATACGTGCAGTACAATCATGTCAAAATCGATTTTAAAGCCTCATTACAAACTCAATGCAGTCCATTGTGTAAAGTGATCCGGAGCTGACACTCCTGTATAGAGATTGATCTGTAAAACTCAGGATAAAAGAGCCAATGCAATCCAATTAGTCAATATGCAAAGATCAAGAATTTCATATCCCAATGTTTTCTATACGGCACTTTGTTTTTGCAGCAGGGGTCATAGACCACCGACAACACGTGTTTATCAAGCCTATTCACATGTTCATGTGAGGTCACATTGTTATAAGAACGCCCGCCCACCTGTCCGTTGTGATGATAACCTGTTTCAGTGAGCGAATGAGTCACCTGCACTGATTCAGAGAGCGAATGAGTCACCTGTAATGATTCAGTGAGCGAATGAGTCACCTGCACTGATTCAGTGAGCGAATGAGTCACCTGCACTGATTCAGAGAGCGAATGATTCACCTGCACCGATTCAGTGAGCGAATGAGTCACCTGTAATGATTCAGTGAGCGAATGAGTCACCTGCACTGATTCAGAGAGTAAATGAGTCACCTGCACTAGGGGTGTAACGGTACGTGTATTCGTACCGAACCGTTTCGGTACAGGGCTTTCGGTTCGGTGCACGTGTGTACCGAATGACTGAATGCAATATTTTGTGTGCGGAACATAGGTACATTATTTTCGTGTTTCCACACGAACATATTAAGTGGCGGAAGTCTCCGCGTTCAGCGCAAATCCCGCCCTGCAGCTGATTCTAATGTTTTTTCCTATTAGACATTCTCTGGTTTTACCGGTTTTACCCGTGTTTTACCCGTCGTCACTGTAACAATGAAATAGACTGCAAGCTTTTCCGCTTCGTGTGCGCCGCCGCACTCTCCGTTCCGTGGCGTGCGCGCGTGTGTGTGTGTGTGTGTCGGCCCGCTGCGCTCTCTGCTCAATGTTCGAGTCCGTGTTTGCGCTGCGCGTTCTGCTCTGTCGTTAACGGCCCAAACACTCCAATCACGTACCGATCACGCACTGGAAAAGCAAAGTCCGCTCAAATAAGGTGAAATTTCTCAGTAGTAACTTACATTTCTGTTTGCTGAGCTGGTATAGTCATGCTGGCAACAATGGTAAAATGACCTGCTCTGATCACATGCTCTGGTAATAATAGCTTTGTACTATAGCTTTGGACTATATTTTATTTTGATAATTATTAAAAAAGTGGAAAAAAAATCGTAAATTGATTGTTGATTGATTATTGAAAAATAATAATACATTAATATATTTGTTTAATATTATTTTAATATAGGGCTATTTTCTGTTCCTGCACTGTAATCATATTTATTTATATTTTTCATTATATTTTATTATGTGATATTGGTTTGAGACTGAGAGTATTTTATTTAGTGGAGAACTTTGCAGCAGTATTTTATTTCTTATTCTTTTTTTATTTTATATCTATTTTATTATATTTTATTAAAAAGTGTTTAAAAAAGTGTAAACAACTTGTTAAAAAAAGTTTATAGTAATAAACAACCTGCAGTTTAATGTTTGCATTTCTTTCCCTTACTGTACCGAAAATAAACCGAACCGTGACTTTAAAACCGAGGTACGTACCGAACCGTGATTTTTGTGTACCGTTACACCCATAACCTGCACTGATTCAGAGAGCGAATGAGTCACCTGCACTGATTCAGTGAGCGAATGATTCACCTGCACCGATTCAGTGAGCGAATGAGTCACCTGTAATGATTCAGTGAGCGAATGAGTCACCTGCACTGATTCAGAGAGCGAAAGAGTCACCTGCACTGATTCAGAGAGCGAAAGAGTCTGATTGACTGATTCAGTCCATGCTTCAGACCAAAGACTGCAAGACAGTCTGATTCACCACTTGAAAGATTTATTTAAAAACAACAACAAAAATCACACAAATTGAGCACATTGCGCTGTATGTGCAGTCAGCAGGGCAACAGAAAGATTACTTTCATAATTATCACATGCCCAAAACACCACAGACCATGGCTTTCCGGTCATTTTTTAATTTCATGTTTTTTGTCCAGTCATTCTTATCACAACCAGACTCTCTATCAGCTCTTTGGGTCACTATAGCTGACTTCACACTAAAATCAAAGTTTGTATAACTCAAAAACAAACCACAAACAACAGGAGAGGAAGATAAAGATATATTAGCACAGCACATTGTGATGTCTCGATAGGCATGCAGTTTGCTTCAGGACACACAACACAGCAAAAACATGAGCAGAATCGACCAACAGATGCAGAAACACACCAGAAGAAGCCAAACACACACAGACGTCTCTCAGAATTAACTCATATTCATACTTCCAACATCAGGGCATTTCAGTCCGGTCAATGTGATCATGAACACGGCGATCTCAGGATTTCAGACAAGCAGGGACAAACCCAGCTAACAGGGAACTTCAGCAAGGTTCTCTCAACAATATCAACAAATGTATGGCATATTAATAAACATAGCCTACTTTTAAAGTTATCATGGTCTTAATAATGTTCTCAAAATGTTAGCACAAAAACGTTATTTATACAGTACTCATGAATGATTTTCTGATACATTTTAATTGTATATTAGTCTAACTTTATATGTTGTTAGTCTAACATTACTACTTTTTTAAAACGTTCAGAGAACATTATTACAAGTATCTCTCCCATAATGTTTGCAAAATGATTACATGGACAGTTCCCTTTATGTTTTCTCAAGCGGTCACATAACCAAGATCATTTTTTTTAAGACTATTCAGTAATAATCAAAACAATTCACATAATGATCTTAAAGAAGAGCATGTAAACAAACACAACTTTTAAGAAGCCACAACAATGCAAAGTAGCGAACTACTGGTTAAGTTTTATTATTGACCATGATGAATAAAAATGCTTGCTCATGAATAATGTAGGCTATATTCCCATTATTATTATTAGAGTTATAAATACTAATTACTCTGAATTCATTTTTACAACAATAATTAGCTTCATTCACAGCGTTGAATAACTGTACCTCCAGCTCTCTGCGCGCGCCCCGGCCGCGGGCGCTCGGCTCGTCCACACTGCAGGTCGAGGTCG
This sequence comes from Squalius cephalus, assembly GCF_949319135.1. Taxonomy (NCBI): domain Eukaryota; kingdom Metazoa; phylum Chordata; class Actinopteri; order Cypriniformes; family Leuciscidae; genus Squalius; species Squalius cephalus. The sequence continues at coordinate 5,289,721 of NC_137134.1, forward strand.
CGCGTCTGATCATCAGGTGTATCGGGTCATCCTTCGCCACCATGCTGACGCCCCGAGGAGAGTCGCACGCGATGCACGCCCGCTCTGCGGAGCGCGGACTGCAGCGGTATCCCCAAGCGAAAGAGACTACTGCATCTGTGTGTGTGCGTGTGTGTGCCTGTCATCTGCGCGAGCTGGTAAAGTTCCACTCCAGCTGCGCGCGCAGCGTGAACGCGCACGGTGAGAACGATCTCTCACTCAAACCGCATCCGGGATCTGATGATCAACTAGTAACTACTGGTCAAGAAGCAGCTCAATAAACCACTGGGAATTTATATTTTTCTCCATTAACGTCAACTGCAAACAATAGATAGATGGGATAGGTAACTATGGTATAAACCTATAGGCAGCACTGGCAGTTGAGTGAGACTTTTCTATAAAGCAGATAATTAATAAACCAACCTTAATACTGCAATACTGCAAATATTATAATTGTTATTGGCTGCTATATTTTTTAAATGCTGAGGTCAGTGGCCTGGGAGATTTACACACTTTATATTTTAAATGCAATTTTTTTTTTTAATGTTTAGGATGATAATATCTGTGGCATCTTGAAAGGTAAGGGAATCCCCCATAAACGCCCTGTTTCAGGCTCAGTTTGAGCTGTATCTGAGCCTGATCTGGGGCCAGTGTGCTGTAGGATGCAGTAAGTCTGTTTCAGTGAGCATGAGCAGGAAAACAGGCCCGGATCCACAGGTTTGGTTGGGTTCCTGTGATTGTGCTGCTGTCAGTCATGAGGAGATGCAGAAAGCGCTCAGCTGAACCGTAGCCAGAGCACTGATGGTAAACACACACACACACACATGCCTTTAACGTTCACTCAACGAGGTGCCACTCAAATAACCCAAACACCTCCTCCTCCTGACCTCGGGACATGTGCAGTTCATTGTTCCACAACCCAGGAGACTGAAGGACTGAACGTGCTCGAGAACTAAAGCTTCATTCTGTGGCCATAAATGAAGTACAGTTTCTGCAGACCTAACTCAAGACAAAATCACAGGCTGAGGGTTTAATATTTTAGTACTATTACTTCCTGAAATTAGTCTTATTAAAAGTTTCATAAAAGGAAACGCTAACCACCCTGAAAAAATCATAAATGCAGCATTTACCATCATCCTTCAGACTGTCAGTGAACTCCTGCGTAAAACACTGATTCAGGTTTGTGCCGAGATCACGTATCACTGGCACTTCTTACAGAAACAATCATCTGTTGTTTACAATCTGATCTTTTTTGTACACAGTCATATCAAGCCACACACACTTACAGGTAAACTACTAATAGATTGATCAGAAGTACAGCACACTTACAAGTACACTACTAATAGATTGATCAGAAGTACAGCACACTTACAAGTACACTACTAATAGATTGATCAGAAGTACAGCACACTTACAAGTACACTACTAATAGATTGATCAGAAGTACAGCGTACTTACAAGTAAACTACTAATAGATTGATCAGAAGTACAGCGCACTTACAAGTACACTACTAACAGATTGATCAGAAGTACAGCACACTTACAAGTACACTACTAATAGATTGATCAGAAGTACAGCGTACTTACAAGTAAACTACTAATAGATTGATCAGAAGTACAGCGCACTTACAAGTAAACTACTAATAGATTGATCAGAAGTACAGCGTACTTACAAGTAAACTACTAATAGATTGATCAGAAGTACAGCGTACTTACAAGTAAACTACTAATAGATTGATCAGAAGTACAGCGCACTTACAAGTAAACTACTAATAGATTGATCAGAAGTACAGCACACTTACAAGTACACTACTAATAGATTGATCAGAAGTACAGCGTACTTACAAGTAAACTACTAATAGATTGATCAGAAGTACAGCGCACTTACAAGTAAACTACTAATAGATTGATCAGAAGTACAGCACACTTACAAGTACACTACTAACAGATTGATCAGAAGTACAACACACTTACAAGTAAACTACTAATAGATTGATCAGAAGTACAACACACTTACAAGTAAACTACTAATAGATTGATCAGAAGTACAACACACTTACAAGTAAACTACTAATAGATTGATCAGAAGTACAGCGTACTTACAAGTACACTACTAATAGATTGATCAGAAGTACAACACACTTACAAGTAAACTACTAACAGATTGATCAGAAGTACAGCACACTTACAAGTACACTACTAACAGATTGATCAGAAGTACAGCTCACTTACAAGTACACTACTAATAGATTGATCAGAAGTACAGCGTACTTACAAGTACACTACTAATAGATTGATCAGAAGTACAACACACAAGTAAACTACTAATAGATTGATCAGAAGTACAACACACTTACAAGTAAACTACTAATAGATTGATCAGAAGTACAGCGTACTTACAAGTACACTACTAATAGATTGATCAGAAGTACAGCGCACTTACAAGTAAACTACTAATAGATTGATCAGAAGTACAGCACACTTACAAGTAAACTACTAATAGACTGATCAGAAGTACAGCGCACTTACAAGTAAACTACTAATAGATTGATCAGAAGTACAGCACACTTACAAGTAAACTACTAATAGATTGATCAGAAGTACAGCACACTTACAAGTAAACTACTAATAGATTGATCAGAAGTACAGCGTACTTACAAGTAAACTACTAATAGATTGATCAGAAGTACAGCGCACTTACAAGTAAACTACTAATAGATTGATCAGAAGTACAGCACACTTACAAGTAAACTACTAATAGATTGATCAGAAGCACAGCACACTTACAAGTAAACTACTAATAGATTGATCAGAAGTACAGCGTACTTACAAGTAAACTACTAATAGATTGATCAGAAGTACAGCGTACTTACAAGTAAACTACTAATAGATTGATCAGAAGTACAGCACACTTACAAGTAAACTACTAATAGATTGATCAGAAGTACATCACACTTACAAGTACACTACTAATAGATTGATCAGAAGCACAGCACACTTACAAGTAAACTACTAATAGATTGATCAGAAGCACAGCACACTTACAAGTAAACTACTAATAGATTGATCAGAAGCACAGCACACTTACAAGTAAACTACTAATAGATTGATCAGAAGTACAACACACTTACAAGTAAACTATTAATAGATTGATCAGAAGTACAGCACACTTACAAGTACACTACTAATAGATTGATCAGAAGCACAGCGCACTTACAAGTAAACTACTAATAGATTGATCAGAAGTACAGCGCACTTACAAGTACACTACTAATAGATTGATCAGAAGCACAGCGCACTTACAAGTAAACTACTAATAGATTGATCAGAAGTACAGCGCACTTACAATTAAACTATTAATAGATTGATCAGAAGTACAGAACACTTACAAGTACACTACTAATAGATTGATCAGAAGCACAGCACACTTACAAGTAAACTACTAATAGATTGATCAGAAGTACAACACACTTACAAGTACACTACTAATAGATTGATCAGAAGTACAGCGCACTTACAAGTACACTATTAATAGATTGATCAGAAGTACAGCACACTTACAAGTAAACTACTAATAGATTGATCAGAAGCACAGCGCACTTACAAGTAAACTACTAATAGATTGATCAGAAGTACAGCACACTTACAAGTACACTACTAATAGATTGATCAGAAGTACAGCGCACTTACAAGTACACTACTAATAGATTGATCAGAAGTACAGCACACTTACAAGTAAACTACTAATAGATTGATCAGAAGCACAGCGCACTTACAAGTAAACTACTAATAGATTGATCAGAAGCACAGCGCACTTACAAGTACACTACTAATAGATTGATCAGAAGTACAGCGCACTTACAAGTACACTACTAATAGATTGATCAGAAGTACAGCGCACTTACAAGTACACTATTAATAGATTGATCAGAAGTACAGCACACTTACAAGTAAACTACTAATAGATTGATCAGAAGCACAGCGCACTTACAAGTAAACTACTAATAGATTGATCAGAAGTACAGCACACTTACAAGTAAACTACTAATAGATTGATCAGAAGCACAGCGCACTTACAAGTACACTACTAATAGATTGATCAGAAGTACAGCACACTTACAAGTAAACTACTAATAGATTGATCAGAAGCACAGCGCACTTACAAGTAAACTACTAATAGATTGATCAGAAGTACAGCACACTTACAAGTACACTACTAATAGATTGATCAGAAGTACAGCGCACTTACAAGTACACTATTAATAGATTGATCAGAAGTACAGCACACTTACAAGTAAACTACTAATAGATTGATCAGAAGCACAGCACACTTACAAGTAAACTACTAATAGATTGATCAGAAGTACAACACACTTACAAGTACACTACTAATAGATTGATCAGAAGCACAGCGCACTTACAAGTAAACTACTAATAGATTGATCAGAAGCACAGCGCACTTACAAGTAAACTACTAATAGATTGATCAGAAGCACAGCACACTTACAAGTAAACTACTAATAGATTGATCAGAAGTACAACACACTTACAAGTAAACTACTAATAGATTGATCAGAAGCACAGCGCACTTACAAGTAAACTACTAATAGATTGATCAGAAGTACAACACACTTACAAGTAAACTACTAATAGATTGATCAGAAGCACAGCGCACTTACAAGTAAACTACTAATAGATTGATCAGAAGTACAACACACTTACAAGTAAACTACTAATAGATTGATCAGAAGCACAGCACACTTACAAGTAAACTACTAATAGATTGATCAGAAGTACAACACACTTACAAGTACACTACTAATAGATTGATCAGAAGCACAGCGCACTTACAAGTAAACTACTAATAGATTGATCAGAAGTACAGCGCACTTACAAGTACACTACTAATAGATTGATCAGAAGCACAGCGCACTTACAAGTAAACTACTAATAGATTGATCAGAAGTACAGCGCACTTACAATTAAACTATTAATAGATTGATCAGAAGTACAGAACACTTACAAGTACACTACTAATAGATTGATCAGAAGCACAGCACACTTACAAGTAAACTACTAATAGATTGATCAGAAGTACAACACACTTACAAGTACACTACTAATAGATTGATCAGAAGTACAGCGCACTTACAAGTAAACTACTAATAGATTGATCAGAAGTACAGCACACTTACAAGTAAACTACTAATAGATTGATCAGAAGTACAACACACTTACAAGTACACTACTAATAGATTGATCAGAAGTACAGCGCACTTACAAGTAAACTACTAATAGATTGATCAGAAGTACAGCACACTTACAAGTACACTACTAATAGATTGATCAGAAGTACAGAACACTTACAAGTACACTACTAATAGATTGATCAGAAGCACAGCACACTTACAAGTAAACTACTAATAGATTGATCAGAAGTACAACACACTTACAAGTACACTACTAATAGATTGATCAGAAGTACAGCGCACTTACAAGTAAACTACTAATAGATTGATCAGAAGTACAACACACTTACAAGTACACTACTAATAGATTGATCAGAAGTACAGCGCACTTACAAGTACACTATTAATAGATTGATCAGAAGTACAGCACACTTACAAGTAAACTACTAATAGATTGATCAGAAGTACAGCACACTTACAAGTACACTACTAATAGATTGATCAGAAGTACAGCGCACTTACAAGTACACTATTAATAGATTGATCAGAAGTACAGCACACTTACAAGTAAACTACTAATAGATTGATCAGAAGTACAGCACACTTACAAGTACACTACTAATAGATTGATCAGAAGTACAGAACACTTACAAGTACACTACTAATAGATTGATCAGAAGTACAGCGTACTTACAAGTAAACTACTAATAGATTGATCAGAAGTACAGCACACTTACAAGTACACTACTAATAGATTGATCAGAAGTACAGCACACTTACAAGTACACTACTAATAGATTGATCAGAAGTACAGCGCACTTACAAGTAAACTACTAATAGACTGATCAGAAGTACATCACGCTTACAAGTACACTACTAATAGATTGATCAGAAGTACAGCTCACTTACAAGTACACTACTAATCGATTGATCAGAAGTACAGCTCACTTACTACTAGTAGATTGATTTGAATATAGCCTAATTTGACAAAGTAAACATGAACTTTACTGATTGCTACTTGAGGCATAGATATTTTTTGTAAGGGATTCCAAAACTTTGACTTTCTTTCTCCCCACACACACACACACACACACACACACACACACACACACACACACACACACACACACACACACCTCTTTTCCCTTCAGTGACCAGGGACTGTCTAGTTCTAGGAAGGTAAAAAAAAATTTTTTTGCCATAAAAGCTTTGTAAATGTATGACTTGTGTTCTACATTCTGAGTGTGACGTGATTTGAACGGGCTAAAGCAACCTTAAACAGGGATAACTTGTGACAACTTAAGTTTTATGTGTCATGACAGTTGAAATTGATTTCAAGATGTCTCACAGCATTAGAGAGAAAACATCATAAGGTGAGAGTTCAAGAGAAATCTTCAATCTTTCAAGAGGTTCCTGTTCATTTGAACGTTTCCTAAGTTCCTCCAGGCGTTTTACAGATTCATGATTGTCCGGACTTGAATTTGATGTTCAACAAATTCAACAAAATTCAACAAATTCAACAAAAACTGAACTGAAATACAGCTTCATAACCTCTGATCCCGGGTATTTCATTATTCGCTGAGTGGTATTTCTGCTGTAAATGACCATGCTCGTGGTTTTGATTTGGTGGACCAAAAACATTTGTGAAAAATCCCATAGAAACCCTGAGTGTATATATCAGCAGTGTCCATGTTAGTGTGCTGCACGGCTCGAGAAACGTTTGCTGGAAGGATCCTGACACACGATGACATCACACACACACTCATCTTCACACTCATTTAGCTTTAGCTGATAAAGTAAACCTCCATTTCCACTGTTTTCCAGCAAAGCCGATGACGAGGCGAGGTGTGTGTTTAAATGTGTGGGTAATGATGACACACTTTTGGTCAGCAGGGTCTCTCAGTGTGAATTAAACTTGTATATAGCTCAGTTTATATCCTTACTATAAAAAGCCCCTTCCTAAATCTCTGGTATTGTGTCCTCTGGTCAGGTAGTGGCTGTGTTGAGCGCACTATGACGAGGAGAATCCAACTCTATTTTACAATAAACCAAGAACACACAGGAGATAAAATAACAATAAACCACAACCACAGAAATAAACGACACTGAACAAAAAACTGAATGAACTAAAGGCTTACGTAGGATAATCAACAGAACAGGGACAGGTATGAAACTCGTTAACAACCATGGAAACTAACAATAGGCGCGTTTCCATTACAGATTTGCGCTAAATTTTTGCGATTTTTTCTAAATGTCGACAAAAAACTATTGCGAAATGACGGCGTTTCCATTAACTGATGTTATGAGACTAAAACTTCGCGATCAGTAAAGTCATTCCAAAAACATGGCAACGGACGTTGGTAGGTTTATATATATCCCAGCCACTGCACTGGCCATTATTATTAATGGAAGGAGATGTATGTGTGTGTTATCCAAGCATTAATGGTGAGGAACGACCCTTATTATACTTGTGAGCGGTACATATGAGGAGTTTCTGGGTGTTTCTCCCTCAATATCTGCTTCAGTCTTGATTGTGGCATTTATTTGAGGTTTAGCATCCATTATTTCTGTAATTCTTTTGTCTTTAATGAGTTTATTAAAGAACTGTCTCGTATTCTGTCCAAACACACCGCGTTGTCTACGTCAGGTGACTGTAAATGCGCAAAAACTGTTTCCATTGTAGTTTTGCTAAATATTTCTTTTTCGAATTGCCTGAAAAACCTCCTCATGCGAACGTAAACAACTTTTTTGCGATAAATGGGAGTTTTTGCGAAATTGACGTGTTTCCATTGGGCGCATTTTCAATTCGCAATTTCAATTCGCGCAATTTGAAGGGTAATGGAAACGACAGGGAATGGCTAATGGCAGGGAACTCAGGCAAACAGAACAAAACCAAACTAAGGGGCCGTTTAAACAGTTTTCATCTAAAAACAGAAAAGTTTTTATGCTTTTGGCCATTCTTTTACACGACAACGGCGTCTTGTGGGGCCTGAGAACGGCAACTTTTGAAAACGGGTTCTCGATAACGGTATCGTTTCCGTGTAAACTACAAAAAAGTGAATTTGTGAACAGAGTGGTGTCATGCAGGAGATCGCCATCTACTGGCCTGACATGAGTAATACAGCGTTTTTAGATGTTTTTATGGATCTACGTGAACAGGGATCATTCTGATTGCCGTCCTTAAAAAAAGTTTCCATTTTTAATACATCGTTGTCACGTAAACGTACCCTAAAACACAATGAAACTAACAGAACTTGAGTTGTCAAAAGTACCGACTTGGTACCGAACTGAAAATTTGAAAAATGTGACGATACCGGCATTTCCCTCTAGCATTTTGAGCGCTGTTGAGCGCTTGATTCTTAAACACCTCTGATTGGCCACTGTGTTCACATGCTCAACATATGTACTACTGTGATTGGCTACAATGATCAACGCTTCAAAAGCATGTTGTCTTTGAAGCTCTTCACCGAGCGCTTACATATACACACGGGAGCATATAACAGCAGGCATCTATGTCTATCAGTGGATATATTAGGGATCGCCTGCTTTTAAATTTTAAACTTGAAACTTTAAATAACAAACTTTAAACAGTTTGTTTCGGGTTGAATAACAAGTTCTTTTACATGGCACCGAAGTCGGTACTTTTTGACAGCTGGGGTCCGTCCTTTTAATTTCTATGGGATTCTTCAACAAATGTTTTTGGTCCACCAAATCTAAACCACGAGCATGGTCATTTACAGAAGAAATACCACACAGCGAATAATGAAAAACTCAGGATTAGATGTTATAAAGCTGTATTTCAGTTCAGTTTTTGTTGAATATGTACTGACCTAGGCAGTGTGTCAAATTCAAGTCAGTTTTTATTGAAGCCTCCTATAAAATCATTGCACCATAAAAGTAGGTCATCCGTGAAAAGGCATATGATGCAATGTAACGTTTTCATAAAAAACATCATGCACTTTATAATCAGATCAAAGCCAGATTCAAACCTCAAGCTATCACCGCTCCATTCCTGTGGCATGAAAGACCCTCTGAGGATGACCACCGCCCCGATGCCGAGAGTGTTACGATCCTTTGAACGTTTGATGGACGCTTTGAAGCTCTGATGCTCACTGTGTCTAATGCGGAATAACATCAACATGATACACTTGCATACAATTTGCTCTCGAACTTCAATTTCCAAGCCGCTGGATGGAAATTATGCGTGAACAATACTTTTGACTGGTAGTTTATGTAAATTAAAACTAAGCCACACCCAACAATTAGCAACAGAAATAAAAGTCATGCTTTCTCAGTGTTTGACATCGATCGGGTTTAGAATGAGTTTAATGGCGACAGGTGGAAGCACATAATTTCCTGTGACATTTTACTGATGGACCATTGTGCAGAAAAACAGATCATAGAGGAAATGTGCAGGAAGAAAACATCTCAGTGGAGCTGGATCCTATAGAAACAGAGTTTGGTACGTGATTATTGGAATGTTGTCTGAAAAGTAGGGCACAGCTGGTGGTCAGAGGACGACAACCTTCGCTGAAAGGGTTCAGCTTTATAGAGTGCCCTTCAAAGGGAGCTGTGAATGTCACCTCTGTAGACGTCACCTGAAGAGTTTCTCAATCTACGTCAGCAGATGTTGTTTTACAACCATAGGTTATGTCATATGAGGCTGGACCTGTAATGTCAGCACTGGACAAAGGAGAGTTTGCTGCATGCAAATAAGCAAAAGTATCTTGACATAAAAAGCCCCACCAAAACACATCAGCTCAACCTCTTCTTCATTCTGGCTTGAGGAACTGATTTTGATTTATTGTGCAGTTTGATCCTTAAGTTTGCTTTCCCCCCATTGATGTTCTGGTGACACCGGGTTTCAGCAAATTTTACATTTACGATTTGTTATTGTTTTCTTAAGTTCCTATGATTTTGAATGGCAGATGTTGGTAACATTAGACTTAAAGGGCTTCATATTCCCAGCTAATTACTCACTGGAAAAAAGTGCATCTGCAAAACTAAGTACATTTCTGCAAAACTAAAAAAACCTACCTATACATAAAATCACTGCAGTTTCCAGAAATGAACACTAGTGGTAATTAACTTTTATTCAGTTTCATACAAATTATGATTATGGGGCAGATTATCAATTAATAAAGACATATTTTCACACAGTTTCTGCATACTATGACCTCAAAATGCTTTTACCATAGTGCGTGATTTGTAAACTAATGCATTCATTTGATTTCAGTACATTATTATCAGTGTTGTACGTGTGTATAAATGCTTATTTTTCAGTAAAAACAGCTGGTTCACTGATTGCTAATAGATTAAAGAATGCTTGAGTGAATAATGGATGTGCATCCTGAAGAAGGCTTTGTAGTCGAAACGCGTTGATCAACATTTTTAATGTTTTAATGATTTAGCCCAGCACTTTTAGTTTAAGCACGTGATCATCTCATAATCAGCTCCACATGTGTGGCTCTTCTGACCTAATAACCTTGCTCAGCCGCTCACCTGGTACAGCACTTCCAGTGAAAACACAAGGTATGATAAAAGAGCTCAAAGACAAAAAGCAAGATAAAATGGCATGGTTGCTTCAGAAAATATGTGTTGTATTATAGCATTGTATATAAATGCCCACTAGCAGTGGGCATTTACACTGACGTCTCACAGCCAATCACAGCAGTGGGCGTTTACACGGAAGTCTCACAGCAGCCAATCACAGCAGTGGGCATTTACACTGAAGTCTCACAGCAGCCAATCACAGCAGTGGGCGTTTACACTGAAGTCTCACAGCAGCCAATCACAGCAGTGGGCATTTACACTGAAGTCTCACAGCAGCCAATCACAGCAGTGGGCGTTTACACTGAAGTCTCACAGCAGCCAATCACAGCAGTGTGCGTTTACACTGAAGTCTCACAACAGCCAATCACAGCAGTGGGCGTTTACACTGAAGTCTCACAGCAGCCAATCAGAGCAGTGGGCGTTTACACTGAAGTCTCACAGCAGCCAATCACAGGAGTGTGCGTTTACACTGAAGTCTCACAGCAGCCAATCACAGCAGTGGGCGTTTACACTGAAGTCTCACAGCAGCCAATCACAGCAGTGGGCGTTTACACTGAAGTCTCACAGCAGCCAATCACAGCAGTGTGCGTTTACACTGAAGTCTCACAGCAGCCAATTACAGCAGTGGGCGTTTACACTGAAGTCTCACAGCAGCCAATCACAGGAGTGGGCGTTTACACTGAAGTCTCACAGCAGCCAATCACAGGAGTGTGCGTTTACACTGAAGTCTCACAGCAGCCAATCACAGCAGTGGGCGTTTACACTGAAGTCTCACAGCAGCCAATCACAAACAGTGGGCGTTTACACTGAAGTCTCACAGCAGCCAATCACAGCAGTGGGCGTTTACACTGAAGTCTCACAGCAGCCAATCACAGCAGTGGGCGTTTACACTGAAGTCTCACAGCAGCCAATCACAACAGTGGGCGTTTACACTGAAGTCTCACAGCAGCCAATCACAGGAGTGGGCGTTTACACTGAAGTCTCACAGCAGCCAATCACAGCAGTGGGCGTTTACACTGAAGTCTCACAGCAGCCAATCACAGGAGTGGGCGTTTACACTGAAGTCTCATAGCAGCCAATCACAGCAGTGTGCGTTTACACTGAAGTCTCATAGCAGCCAATCACAGCAGTGGGTGTTTACACTGAAGTCTCACAGCAGCCAATCACAGGAGGGGGCGTTTACATTGAAATCTCACAGCAGCCAATCACAGCAGTGGGTGTTTACACTGAAGTCTCACAGCAGCCAATCACAGCAGTGGGCATTTACACTGAAGTCTCACAGCCAATCACAGCAGTGGGTGTTTACACTGAAGTCTCACAGCAGCCAATCACAGCAGTGGGCGTTTACACTGAAGTCTCACAGCAGCCAATCACAGCAGTGGGTGTTTACACTGAAGTCTCACAGCAGCCAATCACAGCAGTGGGTGTTTACACTGAAGTCTCACAGCAGCCAATCACAGCAGTGGGTGTTTACACTGAAGTCTCACAGCAGCCAATCACAGGAGTGTGCGTTTACACTGAAGTCTCACAGCAGCCAATCACAGCAGTGGGTGTTTACACTGAAGTCTCACAGCAGCCAATCACAGCAGTGGGTGTTTACACTGAAGTCTCACAGCAGCCAATCACAGCAGTGTGCGTTTACACTGAAGTCTCACAGCAGCCAATCACAGCAGTGGGTGTTTACACTGAAGTCTCACAGCAGCCAATCACAGCAGTGGGTGTTTACACTGCAGTCTCACAGCAGCCAATCACAGCAGTGGGTGTTTACACTGAAGTCTCCCCCCTTCAAACTGAGCGTTCAAATCAGAGGCTAAAATCAGGGTAGCAAAAATACCTTTTATTTATAAATTATGACAAGTTTTAATGTAAAAATCATACTAACATTATAATGGCACCCCAGGAAACATTATAAAATAATAAAATAATGCAGTTCATGACCCCTAAACAATGTTCGCATCTGCTGTATGGGAAACTTTTAGACAAAACATGGCTAGATAGAGTGAATGTTTTAAAAGTTAAAGAGGAGTGTGATCTTTCAAAGACCAGAAAACATCCTCCTTAGATTCAACGCTGAGACTATGTTTCATTTTCCCCCGCTGTCTCTCTCTCACAGTTCAGAAGCATAATGAAACAATTTACACTGGAATTCACTGCAATACAGAGACAGAACAGTTGAACAAGTATTGAGCAGTTTGTTTGGGGTCAGATTTATGGATTTTGATTAACTAAAATTGCTTCTCCCCACTCAAGTAAAAAAAAATAGTGAAAAAATAGTGGAAATAAGACAAAAATGCAAGCTTTTACATAATGTGTTGTGATGTATTTGCAATGGTTGAATACACAAAGTCTTGGGGGGACTGACTATATGAGCAGTCTGTTCTCAGGGAAGCAAGCACAAAACATATTATGACCACATTATAGTTAGTACAGGTTACCAGTGTGTAGGTACAATTGTTTTAAGTGATCTTTTATCTTTAACAGACTTTTCACAGCATCATTGGTTCCCCTGCTGAACAAGCCAGGAGAGACTATGTTTCCTTCTTTCTTTGTGAAAGCTTTCTCTTTTTATATCTCAAAGCAAACGGAAGCCTCTGTTAAGGTGTAAACAGGAAGAGCAGCCAAGTCTACTGGTTTTATTAAACATTTTGAGGAGGTTTAGGGTCCCAGTATCGTATAACCCTGCAGTTCTCCTCTGGCTATCTGTAGGGTGTCCTCCAGAATAGATCTGAAGGGTTACTGGATTTAAAGGGCTAGTCACGTAATGGAAGTTAATTTAAGTCTTCCGATGGAGCAGGATAGCACTGCGCAGGGCTCCTCACTGAAACTGTCCTGAAATAGCTGTCCACACAGCCAGTCAACAATCATTTCTGTCCAGATTACAAACATCGGAAGCAATGTGGAAAATGAACCCTAAAATAATTAACCCTTCTAAACCTTGGTTGAAGCAATGTATAGGGTGGTAGAACTTACAGAAAATTATAATATTAAATAATATAATGAATATGGTTACCTCTTATGTGGCTAATTTACTCATCATTGTCATACTCCTGTACTATTTCAATGAAATTGCTGACTCTCTTGGGTTTTGAAAGGCACAAATGACATTTATTTACAACAGCTATTGTGATGAAGGGAGGTAGGGCACATAAATAGAGGACCCAATACTGAACCCTGGGGGACTCACTACTAGCATGGTTTCTCCAGACTATCCTCTCCCTTTCACTGTGTCCAGGTTATTTAGGTTGTAGGCATGACACCAGTGACATTAAATACATATTCCTATAAAGGACACTGCCATACAACAAAAACACAGCGAAAACTATCTTTCCCAAATATCTTCCCCTCTACTGAAGCCCTAAAACTTCAAAATTGGCATGCCAAAAATAATTGCTCCATGTCATTGATACCAAATGCCATTTATTTCAACCAGGACTATTATATAAAAAAACAAACAATTGACTTAACTAATTTTCCTTAAACTGACATAAATTGGGACTTGCAAGCATTTCTTATCATGAAGATTACTGACTTGCAATGACAGCAGGATCATAACTGATCAGCACTTTTTTAGAGGCCCTTATGACAGATCTTTACAATCTGTGGTGTTTCAGAAACTCCCAGAGTCAGCACAAACTCTGTAGAGCAAAAGATTTAAACATTTGCCTGAAGTACAAGCTACTTAATGAGCACTATTTACTGTAGGTCAGAATGTGCAAGCATATGGAAGTTGTCAATAAAAATGAGTGTGCCACAGTTAGGCTTACCTGGCGGGCTTATTCTGAGTCTGAGTAAATGAAGAAGCAGTTGATATCTAAACGAGTAACCCCATCTAACCCAAGCAAAATTAAGCTTTATCACCTGCAAAAACAGTAGACCCCAGGTTAAAATCTAAATCAGCTAATATATCTAAACATGTTTTCTTGCCAGCATATTTTCTGTATCTTTAGTGTACACACAAGCAAAAGCTGCCCCAAAAAAACAAAGCCACCTGGGTGCAACTCAGCAGGAGGAACTACATACGTTGCATTCTTTTACAGTTCTTTGAGGCGAGTTGGAGATGTGAGATATCTCAAACGGGATGACAGGGGCAGATAGGACATGTGTGTAAAACAGTGTGTACTTTAAGTCTAACCCAAACCGTGAGACTTGAGCACCTAAGCTAAAATTGCTAGCAATGTGATACGGTGTGTTTTTCTTTCCAACAAAAGTAATGCACAAACTAAGTCAAGGAAAAACAAGATTCTTAAATACTTTCTTTTTAAATAAAGAGAACATGCTGAAATAGGACTGTGTGCGTCAGACTCTTTCCTCGCAGCACTATTACCCAGTAACAGATGAGCGCCCATGGTGAGCCATATCAATACATGCGGTGAAACCACCACAATGGCTGCGCTCTATTTGGGAAAGGCCCTTGATAGAGATCAATATCTTGTTTTCCACACTAGAGGAACTGCAAGTGGCTGCGTGATAAACAATAGCAGTAGCAGTGTACCAGTGACCGCAGGCTCAGTCAATATATTAGTCAATCTATTGTGTAGCACTGGCAGATTGTAGCTCAGATGAACACATGCCAGACATGCACGTGGCCCCAGCCTCGCCTGACCCCAGACTCAACCCAATGCACTACTGAGCTCTGAAACACACACAAGCCGGAGTCTATAGGAAAAAGGTGTCAAATTAAAAAGGTGTGAATTATTTACCACTAGCACTGTTGTCTAACTGTCAACTATCGTAAATAGGGTTTTGTGGTATATTTGTAATTAATGAATTAAAAATGTTGTGTTATTAGGTTATGTTTTCACAATGTACTGTCCGATACTGATCCTAAAGGGAAAGCACTCGAGCAGTGTACTGTTGCTATGATTACATATTTCTAAGCTGCCTTGTATTTCAAAAATATTAGAGAAAGTAGCTCCTTTTTGGCTAAGAATAAAGTGCGGGATGTTTTTCAGTCTGGTTTCAGGGTGGGTTATAGCACTGAATCAGCTTTACAATGGGATACAAATGATTTGTTACATATTTGATGACCTGGGTAATCAAGGAGCTTAAATTATGCTGGATCTTAGTGCAGCTTTTGATTTAAAGGACAAGTTCGGTATTTTACACTTAAAGCCCTGTTTACAGATCGTTTCTGATGAAATAGAACGGTTAAGATTGAAATTTGGACACATGCTGCTGTCCCGAGAATTTTAGGTTTCTGTGGTAGCATCCCCCCCCCCCCCACCTCCACAATGGTTGCATAGGTGCACTGGAACAATCCTTCCTAAAACGCATTAAACTTTCGTTTACAAAGACCTGAAACTCACCGAGTGGTCAGGGGTGTTCACTGATATGCTCACACAAAAATCGCTGCAAAAGATGCTTTCCAACAGGTGTTATCGTAGTTTTTGTCCAACTCCATTGACTTGCATTGGATGTGCTGTGAGGTACGGTGTTACTCCGCCGCCGGAAACTGGGCTGGAGTGTCTATTATTCAAGCTCAACGGAAGAATGTACGGGTTTGAGGCGTTTGGAAAAATAGGTCCACAGTTTTACAACGAATGGTAAAACATCTGTTGGAAAGCATCTTTTGCAGCGATTTTTGTAATAAATCACGATATTCTCAGCATGTTGTGGGTCTGAGAGGGACTGTTTTAAAAGAGTTTTTTTCCTATTTGAAGAAAAGATATTTTTCAGTAAAGGTTGGGGAATTGTGTTCCTCTACAGTTTCTATTGACTGTGGAGTTCCACAGGGCTCCGTTTTGGGGCCTATTCTGTTTTCTTTATTCATGCTGCCTCTGGGTCTGATGGGTTTTTGGGATGCCTTATCATCTTTATTCTGATGACATTCAGATTTACTTGCCTCTCAAAGCTGGAGGAACGAGTTCTCAATGTTTTTATTACGTCTTGGGGAGGTGAAATGCATTCGAATAAATAAACCTGAAGTTATCATTTTTGAGCCAAATGGGGTTGACAGTAGCTGCGTTTACATGGACCCTAATAATCCGATTGTAATCGGACCAGTAGAACAATCGGAATAAAAAAGTAACATGTAACCACGTCAATCGGAATGAATTGGCATGATCTGATTAAAATTTAATTCGGATTGTAAGGGGTGGTTTATTCCTTTTGTAATCCGAACGAGACTCGAGAGACCATGTAAACACTCGATCGGATTGAGAACCGAAACTTGTCGTCACATAATTAGGACACGAAACAGATAAATATTAAATCTGCTTTTTAAAACAAAGAAAAGGAGGATGGTTAGTATGCAACAGCGGGAACTGTATATTTCTGCAGTGTGCGCATGTCAAAAGATTAAATCTGATCAGAAGCTTGTGACATATAAACACGCACATCAACCCGATCACTTTTTTTAGCGTTCATGTAAACACTGCGTTCGGATTCATAAATCGGAACAAATTCATTCAAATTGAAGCAAAAAGTGTCCATGTAAACGTAGCTAGTGACTTAAAAGTTGATTGGTCAGTGAAAGTGCAGTCCCAGATAAGAAATCTGGGTGTAATTTTTGATTCAGCACTTCGATTTGATGCTCAGATGAAGTATATGGTGAAAAGTTGCTTTTTCCAATTAAGGATTATTGCAAAAAATTTTATCTTTTTTGTCAGATGCTCATCTTGAGACAGTGATTCATGGATCTATTTCCTCCCGCCTGGATTACTGTAATGCACTTAATTAGGGAGAAAACCATACTCTTATTTCAAGACTGCAATTGGTCCAGGACGCAGCCACAAAGCTCCTTACTGGTGTAAAGAAAAGGGAGCATATTACACCAGTTTTGGAAAATTTGCATCGGCTCTTGGTTAAATATCGGATTCAGTATAAGGTGTTGCTACATGTTTATAAAGCTGTCCATGGAATGGCCCTAGGTTATATTCTGAAACTGATTCACATGAACTCACGTAGACCTCAAAGAGCAGCAAAGTGTCTTTTAATGTCGATCCCCAAACCCAACGCCTGAAAACTAAAGGGGACCAGGCTTTTTCTGTTGTTGGCTGAGATTGTGGAGATCTGGATCTTCCAATGACGTTCCAACCCGTACGACCTTCGTTCATCTTAACACAAACGAAGATATTTTTGACGACACGTGTGTGTGATGCTGATGCAGGAGCCGGCGTTCTGACGTTGAACCTGGAAGCACTGCACCGCGTTTACAACGTCAGAGACTGACACGGAAGAGAAGAAATTGTTGAATAAAGTCGTTATTTTTTATTTCGTTTTTTGCGCACAAAAGTATTCTTGTCACTTTAACATTAATGTTGAACCAATGTAGTCACTGTAGTGTGTATGACTATTTTAACGATGTCTTTACTACTTTCTGCATAGGCCTTGAAAGTGGTAGTTGTGTTAATGGAGGGACAGAAAGCTCTCGGATTTCATCAAAAAGATCTTCACTTGTGTTCTTAAGATGAACGAAGGTCTTACGGATTTGGAGACGACATGAGGGTGAGTAATTACTGACAGAATTTCATTTCTGGATAAACTAACCCTTTAAATCTTGTTTGAAATCTTATTTGTTTTCTATGGCTTTTAATTGTTGATTTTTGGAAGCGGTATTTTATTTTAGCTAATTGTTATGTTTTATGTTGTTTGTATTTTCTGTATAGTCCTCTGGTTTACTGAGTAGTTGTAAAGGGCTCTATTAATAAACTAGATTTGACACATTATTTAAAGTGATTTAAGTCTACATTTTTTGGTTACTAAAACGTTGTCTGAAACATTGTGTGAACGCTGTAGGACAGACCTGATACAATCAATCAACAGATTATACTTTTTTTTAACTTGATTTCCATGTTTTCAATTAGTGCTATAATTCATCCCACCCCAGTAGTGGTTAATTTATTGGGAAGTGGGAAAAGTCGGAGAACTGGAAAAAAAGCTCCCCTACTTGTAGGCTTTTGTTTTGAATCGATTTTGATTTTATTTGTATATTTTCTGCTTTCATTTTAATTTTAGCTGAAGTTAACAATAAAACCCCTACTTGTAAGACTGTCAAACCTTTTGTTTTAACTTCCTTTGGAGGGTCCAATAAGAGCCCATGATTCACATTAGGAACTTTAAATATGGAAAGTGACTGGAGCGATGAATTGTTGAGTAAGAGTCATTTTAAGACTTGAGTCACATGTACGAGTAAGGGAGGAGCACCCAAACATGAAAACAATGGCTAGCCATGTTAGACTTCCCCACACTGACATCACAGCACATCCGTAACAAACCCCCCTTCCCAAACGAGCCCACCCACCCAGAGCTCCCGCACTGAACGCCAGCTCCTGTTGTTCAGCGCTCACACAGGCATTCTGGGACGGCAGAACACACACGCCTCGAGCAGATTCCAGGAGTGTTCGGACTTGCTCAGGGTACATTTAAAAGCCACCGCAAGTTCAAGGAATGGAATTCGTCATTACTGGAGATGTTTGCTTGACATCGTCTCTCAAAGCACTGCATTCTGGGCCGTCTCTCTAATGTCTGCAGAAATAAACCCATTAGACCCCTTCAACTATATAAAAGCACAGGAGAGCTGCAATTATGTCCAATTCAGCTGGAAAAACTATCAGTTATTACATTCATTCAGTGCTTTGACCTCTGAAGAAACCTCAAAGCCTCTAAAATCAATCAAACATCATAAAAAATGAGACAGAAATGGGGATGCTTCTGTTAGGAATCAAAAGAATAATGTTTTGACAAATGGAGTTCAGAGAAAAAGTTAGTAAAGTTTCCTCAACTTGGGAAAAATGTGTCTTTCTTGCACACGGAGCTGATTATGAGATGCAAATGCCAAAATGTATTAGTTTGCAAATTGTGCACTATGGCATATCATAGTAACGTGCAAGAAACCGCACAGAAATAAGTCTTTATTAATCAATAATCTGAGTGAAAGGGAAGACAATAGTGTGATTGTGTGAAAGGGAAGAAAAGTTGTTGGTGTTTTACAGCCACTAGTGTTTATTTCAGCTGGAAACTGCAGTGAAAATTATATATACACACACATTTTTACAGAAATGTATGAAGAGGCACGTTTTTCCATGCTGTCATTTTGCCAGTAACTAACAAGTCTGACATCTAAATTTCTATCAAATTATAATCTTTGAGTAAAAAAAAAAAAATGCTGATGTGTTAGGTATGTCAAGGAGTGTTGGACTATATTTTCTGTAAAACAGATGTTGCCATTAAAAATGCCACTGAAAGAAAAGAATGTGCCTGGAGAATCTAACAAATAGCACATATAAACACCGGCTCATGTCAGTTCTAGTTCATCTGCACTAAACTATTAGTCTTAAAAATGAATCACGGCTGGACAGTTTCCAGTGCGATCATGAGACAGATGTGCCGCCCCAAAAAACTAAACCAACCAACCAGGAGAATCATAAGAGAAAAAATAAATAATTTAGAGCAATAGTACATTCAGAAATAACAACCCAGATAGTCGTAGTTAAAGCAAGACATTAAAGCAAAAACTTTCTGAATGGCTGTTCCACGCAGAGTTACACAGAACTGAAGATCCTTCAGCGTCAGTAAAGAGTAAACCATATCACAACATTACTGGCACATTGTGTAGAGATGTGCGCTCTCACTTTGAGTCAGATCGCTGATCGTGACATTGTGTTCCTCACGGCACGCAGGAGCTCTACACACAGCACCGTTTGACCACAAAAGCAAAAATATGCAATCATACGCTTCCAATAAAGCCTGCTAATTACATGGCTTTTTGTTCATGTGCATTAGGAAGCGAGACGCAGGCTGACCTTTAAGAAAATATAATTTTCCTCTTCACACATGCCATTCAGCGACGCAAAGAGCTTTCGTGATGAATGTTTTTCAGTTCAGTTGCACTGACGGCCTTTAGCTCATTATCTCAAATAGACTTCGGCAAGAAAATAAATCTTGATGCCCAGATAATACCTCAGCAGAAGCTTCAATGTTTTCATGTAACATTACAGTAACAGAAAAGACAGAAAACCCTGTTTTCATGCCGAGTTTTCCGGTACCAAGGCGCTGTAGAGAAATGCAGTGAAGATATACAGAAGTTTGCAACAAAAACCCAATAGGATTTTTCCATTGGCTTTTGGATCATTGTAGAAAATAAGATCTACGACCAACAGCGCTTATGATTCTTGCACATTTTTTCCCCCATCATGATAATCTTGACAAATGAACACAACTTTTATACATTTTGAAGCCTGCATCCTCTGTGGTCCCATTTAGCGAGACAATAAAAGCTTTAATGGCAAATGAGGTTTTCCTGATGCATTTTATGTTGTTGAATAAAATGTGAAAATATTTTGAGCTTGTGTTCATCACTGACTTCAGGCATTTAACCAAAAACCCATTAAACTCAGGCCGATGGAACCAGAAGTGCTAAAACTACACAAATAAGTAATCCCTGCAGTGATTGATGTTTTCACAAGCTCAGTGCATTATGAGTGTTATAATTCTCAACACACATTAAAGTAACTCACATTGATGTCCAAACTGCAGAGACTGAGTGCGTCCACATCTCTCTTCCTCTGCTTCCTCTTCTTCTGTAAAGACACGAGTGATAATCAGTTCAGTGCTTCTTTATCTCTAACAAACAGATTTATGTTTCATAACACCTGCATGTTTTAGACACTACTGGTTTTATTTAGTTGAAATTGTCATGCAGAAGTCACATACTGTATAGGTAACCATCACACGACAACACAATATAGAGCTTGTAGGTTCACCATGTTGAAATGAAGCATATTTTCAGCATTTGAAACATATGTCAGTAATAAATGGAAAAAGTCATTTTGATTTGTGCACTTAAATATAACAAAGGATTTCAGGATACTCAGGAATCAAAACTTTTAGACGCACCTGGACGTTTCTGAATGTTAGTGGAGACATTTATGTGGTTGTTGTGGAGTTACATTGATCATCTCAACATCATCATGTGTAACTTCTCCACAAGTGTCCACAGTTCCTGAGGTCTTTATAAGCCAGCGGTGACATGTTCTGGTCAATAGTGTTCAGTGCTCGTCTGTGCTCAACCACAGAACAGCTTCAGCTTTTTCCATTGCGTTAGAACTGGTCTCTGTTGTCACTTGCGAAACCAAATGTCGGCTGGTGTGTGTAAACGTGCAGATTAATGACGGTAATATTATAATAAGATCCTCTTCATACGTCAGAAGAGGAGTGAAATCTGATCGGCTTATTTTTTGCAGACAAAGTTACTGGGTTTCACCGGGGACCCGATTATAGCAAGTCAGATTTTCATGATATGTCCCTTTAAATGCATTTGACCAGTTCTAGACCAAACTTCTATCAGTCAACTCTATTGCCAGCTTTATTATTGTTGCTCCATTCCTGTTTATTCTCCATGACAGCAGAATGCGGAGTGATCGTCTGCACGAGTGTGAACAGTAGAGCCTGTGAAGGTCTGCTGCTCATGACCCATGACCCCTGGAGAACACCCGCTGTGCGTGTTCAAGTCCCACCAGTGCCAGACGAGTAGATTTAGGTTTCTTATTTGAAGAAGACAGTATCATTATTCTGTATGTCTGTATGTTCAGAATGAATATTGCTGGTGCATTACATTTTGTACACTGACTAATATTTTTAAATAGTATGTAACAAAATAAAAACAGGAACTTGGATTTAAAAAAAAAAAAAATGTATTCTGTCTTGTGTTGTTCAATACTCGTATTAATTAAACTCTTCTGTGAACTCAACAAAAGTAACACATTTATTTTAATAATGTACTGGTCGCTGTAAGATAATGTACAGTAATTGCAATTTTTAAAAAGGACCACAAAAGTACACACATAATAACATAACATGAATTGGTTTATCTGGTTAAAAAAAGTATTTCCAGTGTCTCTAGTGTTTTGGTTTGTTTGCATTTAATAAATATAAATTGCTTGCAATTAGATCCATGCTTCATCTCTCCATGCCTGAATGACCGTGATATGATTATATTATTATATTATTACATTTTAGTCTGTTCCTCAAACACGGCTATCATATGGTGTCAGAAGACTTGTCCTTTTTGTAGCTTGAAAGCTCCAGCTCCCACTCACTGAAGTTTCATGGTGAAAAGTTACAGTGAGGAAAATAAATATTTGAACACCCTGCTATTTTGCAAGTTCTCCCACTTGGAAATCATGGAGGGGTCTGAAATTGTCATCGTAGGTGCATGTCCACTGTGAGAGACATAATCTAAAAAAAAAAATCCAGAAATCACAATGTATGATTTTTTAATTATTTATTTGTATGATACAGCTGCAAATAAGTATTTGAACACCTGTCTATCAGCTAGAATTCTGACCCTCAAAGACCTGTTAGTCTGCCTTTAAAATGTCCACCTCCACTCCATTTATTATCCTAAATTAGATGCACCTGTTTGAGGTCGTTAGCTGCATAAAGACACCTGTCCACCCCATACAATCAGTAAGAATCCAACTACTAACATGGCCAAGACCAAAGAGCTGTCCAAAGACACTAGAGACAAAATTGTACACCTCCACAAGGCTGGAAAGGGCTACGGGGAAATTGCCAAGCAGCTTGGTGAAAAAAGGTCCACTGTTGGAGCAATCATTAGAAAATGGAAGAAGCTAAACATGACTATCAATCTCCCTCGGACTGGGGCTCCATGCAAGATCTCACCTCGTGGGGTCTCAATGATCCTAAGAAAGGTGAGAAATCAGCCCAGAACTACACGGGAGGAGCTGGTCAATGACCTGAAAAGAGCTGGGACCACCGTTTCCAAGGTTACTGTTGGTAATACACTAAGACGTCATGGTTTGAAATCAGGCATGGCACGGAAGGTTCCCCTGCTTAAACCAGCACATGTCAAGGCCCGTCTTAAGTTTGCCAATGACCATTTGGATGATCCAGAGGAGTCATGGGAGAAAGTCATGTGGTCAGATGAGACCAAAATAGAACTTTTTGGTCATAATTCCACTAAACGTGTTTGGAGGAAGAAGAATGATGAGTACCATCCCAAGAACACCATCCCTACTGTGAAGCATGGGGGTGGTAGCATCATGCTTTGGGGGTGTTTTTCTGCACATGGGACAGGGCGACTGCACTGTATTAAGGAGAGGATGACCGGGGCCATGTATTGCGAGATTTTGGGGAACAACCTCCTTCCCTCAGTTAGAGCA
Source organism: Squalius cephalus (assembly GCF_949319135.1). NCBI lineage: Eukaryota > Metazoa > Chordata > Actinopteri > Cypriniformes > Leuciscidae > Squalius > Squalius cephalus. The sequence goes on from NC_137134.1 coordinate 5,313,605, forward strand.
TTGAAGATGGGTCGAGGCTGGGTCTTCCAACATGACAATGACCCGAAGCACACAGCCAGGATAACCAAGGAGTGGCTCTGTAAGAAGCATATCAAGGTTCTGGCGTGGCCTAGCCAGTCTCCAGACCTAAACCCAATAGAGAATCTTTGGAGGGAGCTCAAACTCCGTGTTTCTCAGCGACAGCCCAGAAACCTGACTGATCTAGAGAAGATCTGTGTGGAGGAGTGGGCCAAAATCCCTCCTGCAGTGTGTGCAAACCTGGTGAAAAACTACAGGAAACGTTTGACCTCTGTAATTGCAAACAAAGGCTACTGTACCAAATATTAACATTGATTTTCTCAGGTGTTCAAATACTTATTTGCAGCTGTATCATACAAATAAATAGTAAAAAAAAAAAAAATCATATTGTGATTTCTGGATTTTTTTTTTTTTTAGATTATGTCTCTCACAGTGGACATGCACCTACGATGACAATTTCAGACCCCTCCATGATTTCTAAGTGGGAGAACTTGCAAAATAGCAGGGTGTTCAAATACTTATTTTCCTCACTGTATATTATTAAAAGAAATGACATTTTGACCTACGGCAGAGAAGAAGTCAGATGGGTTAGGACCAACATGAGGGTGTACTGACAGTGGGCACACGTATCACAGTTTCCAGTTCTGTGTTCAACACTGATGATAATCATAAATGTTTCCTGAGCATCAAATCCTCATATTAGAGTGATTTCTGAAGGATCATGTGACACTGAAGACTGGAGTAATGATGCTGAACATTCAGCTTTGATCACAGGAATAAACAGGAAAATAACAGTATTAACGTTGCAAAATTCTCATATAAAACAAATTCGGTTTCAATTGTAAAGCAGCAATAAAAAGACGATAGTATCATTATTCAATTCAATTTACTTGATTCAATTAAGCTCAATAACAGTGTCAAAGTTACAGTTCATCAGTCATGAAACACATGAATCACATGGACTGGATTGCAGCACATTTGGATGATCCATCTTTTTCTTCGCCAAACCAAATGTAGGAACATTTATATGGAGAGTATCGCTGCTTTAACCCATTGTAGTCATCATTATGCCACCAAAAAACAATTCATAATCACCTAATGTATCACAAACAGCTTCTGAACACAGCAAACACATGAGAGAGTTACAGTGCATCTGGAAATGTAATGTAAGGGCTGCGACACAATCACAGCCACTTTCACAGGAAGACTAACCTAACATCCACACACACACAACTTTATCTCTCATTCACAACACTTAATCATTTCAAACAATTATAACAAGAGAGAAACACAAAGACGTAAACACACTCAGGCTTACTGTACATAAGAGCTTCTTTACTGGCATCGATGGTCCACAGAGAACCGTAACATTCCACAAAAGCTTCTTCAGATTTCTAAAATGTTCTTCACACTAATAAAATGGATCTTTTAAGAACTGAAAGGCTCTTTGGGGAACCAAAAATGTCTCTCCTGGACAGCAATGAGAAGAAATGAAGAGCAAACTGAGGCTTTTGAAAAGACCCCAGTAACGCATGTCTCCTCTTCAGTTTAAGAAGAGAACAGTGTTTCAGACTGTGCTTAGATATGCCAGGATATAGTCAGATATCAAGACCAAACTCTTCCAAGATCATATGATCTGAGGTATGCCACATTCATTTGATAAGTTAATAAGATGTTGGCTCACCTTCTGATGGATGAAAAGGCAGCACCCCATCATTGGGCTTCACAGCACTGGTCCTCAGACACACAACACCCCCCGAAACACCTTCACAATCCCCCAGCATGCAGCGCTGTCACCTGTCTAACCCTCAGCCATGAATGTGAGTGTGTGTGTGTGTGTGTGTGAGCAGCAAACAGGATGTTCTGGAGGAAGTGTGTCGGTGCTATATCGGGCCGAAGCTCTCAGACTGCATCTCTGCTGGTGTTTGTCTGAGGCCGGTGGCGTCAAACAACTTCCGCTTACAGGGAAGAAGCGTTTACACCCTCCTCACACACATCATCTAACGCTGCTGGGAAATAATGCGCTTTACACTAGAAAGTTTACTTTTTTTAAACAATTTGAATACAAACTGAATAATGAAGTTTCGTTTTCATCCTAATTGTTGATGCACAACCCAGTAGAAACTGTAATATTGTGAACTATTTTTACAGTTGAAAATAACTGTTTTCTGTGTGAATATATGTTAAAATGTAATTCCTGTGATTAAAGCATCATTACTCCAGTCTTCAGTGTCACATGATCCTTCAGAAATCACTCTAATATGATGATTTGCTGCTCAAGAAACATTTATGATTATCATCAATGTTGAACTGTACTGTACACACATTTATTATGTAAACACAAAATTCTATTTTGGATGCGATTAATCGTTGCCCAGCACTAATTTGCTTGTATAATATATTGACTTGGATCTGTACCTGCACTGCCGCAGTTTAGGAGATGTGTGTACACTCAGAAAACAGTTAACAACAGGAAGCCAGAAAATCCCTGCTAAACACACTTCCTGGAAACAAACGGTCTTCCTTTAAGCACTTCCTGTTGAAGAAGTGCGCTGTGTGTCTGATGCTGGAATTATCATATTAACATGATGAGTTTACATGAATGTCACTGCAGTGTTGTAATTACCCGATGGATTTTGGGAGTTTCTTTTCAAATGGGAAATAATTGGTGTTGGTGGTTAATTGTGAATATTGACAGTACAAGTAGGCTTTTCGGTGAGGCTGTTCACATGACCTTTTAAATGTGGTCTCAACATTGACCACTGGAACCACAAGTGAACACAGTTATGGCCTTAATGCATAACTGCATGACATCTGTCATTGTTGACACCATAGCCACATTATTACACGTAGGTCTGGTCTTGTATATACACATTTTTTTTTTAAATCGTTGGAGGTTGCCAAATCACAGTCCTGTTTGTTGGTTTTGGCAGCAGGCATTCATACTCAACTACTATATCATTAGAGCGGATCAGGTTTGCCTCAAATCGAAAAAGATTTCTAGTGATGTGATGTCTAGTTTCTGGATTTTTTATTTTTATTTTTCACCACTGAGATTTTTTTGGACATGCAAGACAAGCCAATTTTATTTGTAAAGTGCCTTTCACAATACACTTTGTATCAAAGCAGCTTTAAAGAAATTCATACTGTGTGTATATATATTTATATATATATATATGATCAAATTGCAATCACTGACTGTAATCAAATTGAAATATATTACCGTGTGAATCGAAATCTAATCAAATTATGTAATTTGTGTCAGTACACTAACCCAGCCCTACAATTGAAACATTGCTGACATGTGCAGAGCTATAAAAGTAATTTGGACGAAATACATTGGCTCGAATCAGATGGTTTTGGAAGAATCTGATGACAATCATTCATATTGAGATATCTGACATTTGCCAAAATGTGAGCACAGTTTAAGACATTAATGTTGAGATCTCTTTTGAAAGTCTAATGGAAATCTTTTACTGGGATCTTTTTCTCAGAATATTTTCGACAAAAATCATTTGATTTCTCTGTAATCATCAATCATATTGCTGTTTAATAGATGCTTTTTATTTCCTGCAGGATTAATTGTGTCGACAGAGTATAAGATTCATTGCAGGGAAGATGAATTCACTTCTAAACTCTAATCTGGAATGAGAAATGAATGAAGCCGATGTGTTAATGTGACCTAAGGTCTTTTATGAACATCACATGTAGGTCACAATTGCAAGAACATTTTATATGGTTATTATCTGAAGTGATATGGAGTCATAAACCCAACATTTCTTCATCACATTGGCAGAATTCATTGCTGACCTTGTGGTTTTATACAAAAAGAAGTTTGAAATGATACGGCTCAGCCCTTGGACTATCTCACGACTGCAGATCAAGGGAAGGCCGACAGAGGCATTCTGAAGGGAGTGTGATCCCACAATTATCAGACGTCCCATGAACCATGATATAGTGACATGATCAGAATTTATGTTATTTGTTGGCTATTTATGAGCAGCCTCACACTGTCAAACACTCAAAAATATATTGAGGTAAAGCTTTGTGAAACTATTATTGAAAAGCACCATCGCTGGAAAAGCCAGTATGCATTTTTCATGGAGGTTTGTTGATTTATGCTCTTTTGTGATTTGGTTTGGTGCTGGTCTAGCTGTTCAACTTTTGCATGAACTTTCAGATAAAGCTTTTTACCCAGGAAGTTTAGCTGGTTAAGAAGGCAAGTCACAGGAAATGAGGAAATGAAGTTATCTGTTTTGTTTCTTGCATTCTGTCATATACTAGAGGCACCCATTTGTTTCACGAGGTTATCATTGGTACATTTGGTTGGTGTTGTGACTTTACTAATTCCATAGCTACACAAAAGACATCATCGTCATCATCAAGTAAGAGAAAAGGAGATATTTCAGCCACCTCACAGACTAACATATAATACTGAAAATTAATGATTATCACTAGTTTTATGGGCAATATTTGCATCCTGAAATTGATTTTATTTAAAAACACACTTTAGGCTAAAGGGATAGTTCATCCAAAAATACGTTAAGTAATACGTTAAGTCCAAGTTGTTATTTACTAACCCTCATGTAATTTTAAACTTGGGCATATCTCTTTCTTTGGTGGAATACCAGGAGGATATTTTGAAATATAAAACAGTAGGCCCATTGACTTTCATTGTAAACCAGCGCCTGGCCATTAGCATCATTAAGACTGTTTTACAAGCAGGCTATCTCTGTTTGGACGTTGATAAATAGTTTAAAAGGCAAACACAGAGAATGACCTTTTTCATGTGAAGAGTGTTGTATAATATCAAGGAAATGCAATCACCCTGCCTTCTTGTTTATTGCCTTTATTTATTGTTACACAATGTATTAAATACAATGCTGTTTTTTTAAGAAATGCCCTATACTGTATGGGCATTAGGGCTTGCATAGACTAGTCGAGTAGTCGATAGATCGACTACTTCAACCACTAGTCGACGCTGTCGGAAACAATCGACTACTCGAGCGTCCATTAACCATAAGTGAATTAAAAATGGCGAACGTCACCAACAGACACCACACGTCAGATGTGTGGAAGTATTTCATCAAGGATGACAAAAATATTGTAATTGGCCAACTCTGCAAGAGGCCGTTCACATATTGCTTCTAAAAACGTGTGGAAAGCGCGCGCGGCCGTGCCGCTGTCTCATACAAGCGCTCGCGCTCCCGTGGCGTCTGTCGTTGCTATGCAAACAAACTGCGCTCTCCATGATGACGACGAAGAAGTATCATTCAGCAAAGGATTAATTGATTTCTAGCCCTTGCATTAGCTTTACTACTAGATATATTTCTGGAGATGAGAAGAAAAAACCCGCCTGGAAAAACTAGCGCACCATGTTGCTTTCATTATGAGCGCGCGCCAACATTTGAAATAACGAACTTGAGCGCGAAAAAGACGCGATATGTGAACGGCCCCTAGAAGCAGACGTCTGAAATGAAAGGCAAGAACGGCCATTTATTTGGCTTTAGACTGTTACATGAAAATTTAAAAATGAAATGTCATAATTATAATGTTTTGAGAGTTTACTTATGTAATTGTTGCATTAGGCTATGAATAAATAAATGTTTATTGATAAGATCTAGCTATTTCATGTCTTTTCATTTACAGTAGCATGAACGACGAGTAGTCGAGTAACTCGAGTATTGTTTTGATAAGAAATCGACTAGCAGAAATCAGTAGTCGTGCAACCCCTAATGGGCATAGATGTACAGTAATTGTTAGTTATGTATGTGTGTGTGCCTACCCATCAGAAGAAGGAGCAGAGGTGTGTGCGTTTATGTGTGTCTGCTCAAGGACACAAAAGACTGTGGTTCTACTGTGGTTCTACTCCTAGAATCTCCTAGAAAAGGAAATCAGCCATCTTGGTTGAGTTTACTGGAGTTCAAGGACATGAAAAGGCAGACAGCTTACACCTGAAAAGCCTTGAGAAGAATCTTGGAAACCAGAGCTGAAGCCCAGATCTGAAGACAAGAAACCCAGAGCTGAGGACAAGAAGCCCAGAGCTGAAGACAAGAAACCCAGAGCTGAAGACAAGAAACCCAGAGCTGAAGACAAGAAACCCAGAGCTGAGAACAAGAAACCCAGAGCTGAGGACAAGCAGCCCAGAGCTGAAGACAAGAAACCCAGAGCTGAAGACAAGAAGCCCAGAGCTGAAGCCCAGAGCTGAAGACAAGAAACCCAGAGCTTAGAACAAGAAACCCAGAGCTGAGGACAAGAAGCCCAGAGCTGAAACCCAGAGCTGAAGACAAGAAACCCAGAGCTGAAGACAAGAAACCCAGAGCTGAGAACAAGAAACCCAGAGCTGAGGACAAGAAGCCCAGAGCTGAAGACAAGAAACCCAGAGCTGAAGACAAAAAGCCCAGAGCTGAGGACAAGAAACCCAGAGCTGAAGACAAGAAACCCAGAGCTGAAGACAAGAAGCCCAGAGCTGAAGACAGGAAACCCAGAGCTGAGGACAAGAAACCCAGAGCTGAAGACAAGAAGCCCAGAGCTGAAGACAAGAAACCCAGAGCTGAAGACAAGAAGCCCAGAGCTGAAGACAAGAAACCCAGAGCTGAAGACAAGAAACCCAGAGCTGAGGACAAGAAGCCCAGAGCTGAAGACAAAAAGCCCAGAGCTGAAGACAAGAAACCCAGAGCTGAAGACAAGAAACCCAGAGCTGAGGACAAGAAGCCCAGAGCTGAAGACAAGAAACCCAGAGCTGAAGACAAGAAGCCCAGAGCTGAAGACAAGAAACCCAGAGCTGAGGACAAGCCCAGAGCTGAAGACAAGAAACCCAGAGCTGAAGACAAGAAACCCAGAGCTGAAGACAGGAAACCCAGAGCTGAGAACAAGAAACCCAGAGCTGAGGACAAGAAGCCCAGAGCTGAAGACAAGAAATCCAGAGCTGAGGACAAGAAGCCCAGAGCTGAAGACAAGAAGCCCAGAGCTGAGAACAAGAAACCCAGAGCTGAAGACAGGAAACCCAGAGCTGAGGACAAGAAGCCCAGAGCTGAAGACAAGAAACCCAGAGCTGAGGACAAGAAGCCCAGAGCTGAAGACAAGAAACCCAGAGCTGAAGACAAGAAGCCCAGAGCTGAGGACAAGAAGCCCAGAGCTGAATACAGGAAACCCAGAGCTGAGAACAAGAAACCCAGAGCTGAAGACAAGAAGCCCTGAGCTGAAGACAGGAAACCCAGAGCTGAGAACAAGAAACCCAGAGCTGAGGACAAGAAGCCCAGAGCTGAAGACAAGAAACCCAGAGCTGAGGACAAGAAGCCCAGAGCTGAAGACAAGAAGCCCAGAGCTGAGAACAAGAAACCCAGAGCTGAAGACAGGAAACCCAGAGCTGAGAACAAGAAGCCCAGAGCTGAAGACAAGAAACCCAGAGCTGAGGACAAGAAGCCCAGAGCTGAAGACAAGAAACCCAGAGCTGAAGACAAGAAGCCCAGAGCTGAGGACAAGAAACCCAGAGCTGAAGACAAGAAACCCAGAGCTGAAGACAAGAAACCCAGAGCTGAAGACAAGAAACCCAGAGCTGAGAACAAGAAACCCAGAGCTGAAGACAAGAAGCCCTGAGCTGAAGACAGGAAACCCAGAGCTGAGAACAAGAAACCCAGAGCTGAGGACAAGAAACCCCAAGCTGAAGACAAGAAACCCAGAGCTGAGGACAAGAAACCCAGAGCTGAAGACAAGAAACCCCAAGCTGAAGACAAGAAACCCAGAGCTGAGGACAAGAAACCCAGAGCTGAGGACAAGAAGCCCAGAGCTGAAGACAAGAAATCCAGAGCTGAGGACAAGAACCCCAGAGCTGAAGACAAGAAACCCAGAGCTGAAGACAAGAAACCCAGAGCTGAAGACAAGAAGCCCAGAGCTGAGGACAAGAAGCCCAGAGCTGAAGACAAGAAATCCAGAGCTGAAGACAAGAAACCCAGAGCTGAAGACAAGAAACCCAGAGCTGAGGACAAGAAACCCAGAGCTGAAGACAAGAAACCCAGAGCTGAAGACAAGAAACCCAGAGCTGAAGACAAGAAACCCAGAGCTGAAGACAAGAAGCCCGGAGCTGAGGACAAGAAACCCAGAGCTGAAGACAAGAAGCCCAGAGCTGAGGACAAGAAACCCAGAGCTGAAGACAAGAAACCCAGAGCTGAAGACAAGAAACCCAGAGCTGAAGACAAGAAGCCCAGAGCTGAGGACAAGAAACCCAGAGCTGAAGACAAGAAACCCAGAGCTGAGGACAAGAAACCCAGAGCTGAAGACAAGAAACCCAGAGCTGAAGACAAGAAACCCAGAGCTGAAGACAAGAAACCCAGAGCTGAAGACAAGAAACCCAGAGCTGAAGACAAGAAACCCAGAGCTGAAGACAAGAAGCCCAGAGCTGAAGACAAGAAACCCAGAGCTGAAGACAAGAAACCCAGAGCTGAGGACAAGAAACCCAGAGCTGAAGACAAGAAACCCAGAGCTGAAGACAAGAAACCCAGAGCTGAAGACAAGAAACCCAGAGCTGAAGACAAGAAACCCAGAGCTGAAGACAAGAAACCCAGAGCTGAAGACAAGAAACCCAGAGCTGAAGACAAGAAGCCCAGAGCTGAGGACAAGAAGCCCAGAGCTGAAGACAAGAAATCCAGAGCTGAAGACAAGAAGCCCAGAGCTGAAGACAGGAAACCCAGAGCTGAGGACAAGAAACCCAGAGCTGAGGACAAGAAGCCCAGAACTGAAGACAAGAAGCCCTGAGCTGAAGAGAATAAACCCAGAGCTGAAGACAAGAAATCCAGAGCTGAAGAGAATAAACCCAGAGCTGAAGACAAGAAGCCCAGAGCTGAAGACAAGAAATCCAGAGCTGAGGACAAGAAACCCAGAGCTGAGGACAAGAAACCCAGAGCTGAGGACAAGAAGCCCAGAACTGAAGACAAGAAGCCCTGAGCTGAAGAGAATAAACCCAGAGCTGAAGACAAGAAACCCAGAGCTGAAGACAAGAAACCCAGAGCTGAGGACAAGAAGCCCAGAACTGAAGACAAGAAGCCCTGAGCTGAAGAGAATAAACCCAGAGCTGAAGACAAGAAATCCAGAGCTGAAGAGAATAAACCCAGAGCTGAAGACAAGAAGCCCAGAGCTGAAGACAAGAAATCCAGAGCTGAGGACAAGAAACCCAGAGCTGAAGACAAGAAACCCCAAGCTGAAGACAAGAAGCCCAGAGCTGAAGACAAGAAACCCAGAGCTGAAGACAAGAAATCCAGAGCTGAGGACAAGAAACCCAGAGCTGAAGACAAGAAGCCCAGAGCTGAAGACAAGAAACCCAGAGCTGAAGACAAGAAACCCAGAGCTGAGGACAAGAAGCCCAGAACTGAAGACAAGAAGCCCTGAGCTGAAGAGAATAAACCCAGAGCTGAAGACAAGAAGCCCAGAGCTGAAGACAAGAAATCCAGAGCTGAGGACAAGAAACCCAGAGCTGAAGACAAGAAACCCCAAGCTGAAGACAAGAAGCCCAGAGCTGAAGACAAGAAACCCAGAGCTGAAGACAAGAAACCCAGAGCTGAAGACAAGAAACCCAGAGCTGAGGACAAGAAGCCCAGAACTGAAGACAAGAAGCCCAGAGCTGAAGACAAGAAACCCAGAGCTGAGGACAAGAAGCCCAGAACTGAAGACAAGAAGCCCAGAGCTGAAGACAAGAAACCCAGAACTGAGGACAAGAAGCCCAGAGCTGAGGACAAGAAACCCAGAGCTGAAGACAAGAAGCCCAGAGCTGAAGCCCAGAGCTGAGGACAAGAAGCCCAGAGCTGAGGACAAGAAGCCCTGAGCTGAAGACAAGAAACCCAGAGCTGAAGACAAGAAGCCCAGAGCTGAAGACAAGAAGCCCAGAGCTGAAGAGAATAAACCCAGAGCTGACTACACCTTTGATTCAAAGTGGGATTATTGTACTTCATACTTTAATGATAAAGTTGTATTTGCCTTTGCATTATTGTTTATTAAAAAAGAAAAGTAACCAATTAGTAGAAATGTAATTCATTACAAAAACTGCCTACTGAGACTTTGATTTATAGTGTTTTAAGACTTTGGATAATGACATACCACAGAGAACTCTTCTGACCAAATAAGTAATATAAGAAAAGTGATTTAAAATGCTTATAATTTAGCCCAGACTCATCTTACGCTTAAAAGTTTTACGGTTAAAAGTGTTAAGATCAAAGTACACACCGCAAAACAAGTGCCATAATTTTTATTGTTAAAGGAGTAGTTCACTTTAAAATGAAAATTACCCCATGATTTACCCTCAAGCCATCCTAGGTGTATATGACTTTATTCTTTTATTCAGATGAATACAATCAGAGTTATATTAAAAAACACCCTGACGCTTCCAAGATTTATAATGGCAGTGGATTGCAACCATCAGTTCAAAATAGCTCAAAAAAGTGCATCTATTCATGATATAAGTGCTCCACACAGCTCCGGGGGGTTAATAAAGGCCTTCTGAAGCGAAGCGATGAGTTTGTGTAAGAAAATATCCATATTTAACACATTACAAAGTAAATTATAGTAATATAACTTTAATATACTAGATTTTATATTTTGCCCGCTGTCCCACTCATGTGTGCCAACTTTCAGTAATATTTGAGTAAAGTAAACTAATTTAATTTGGTTAATGTCACTTTCAGGTTTTTAGAGTATAGGGTGCACTAGTACAGTGTTTCCCATGTTCCTGGAGGCACACCAACACTAGAGTTATGAATGGTTATGGTGATGAATTTTACATTTGCATATTCTTCTATAGTATGAATAGTAATGTAAACAAAGTAAAAGTGTTGAGAAGCAGCTGAGGCGCTGTCATTTTTTATTGGACTTTATTTACTTCTGGAATGTTTACTAAGCATCTGCGCATGGGAAAGAAAACGCACAAGATGAGACCGCTAGTTATTAACAGCATTGAGTCAACCAAATCAAAATGTATTTTCATATTGAATGACAGTCACAGTACAGCTTTAAAACTGATAATAGTCAATTAAATATACAAGTAGTCTTTATAATAGACATGTTTTAATTATATTTATTAGATATATATTGTGTGTTTTTTATATGTATAGGCCTATTATATGATTTTAAATTTGAAAGTAAAGTAAATTATAGTATGCGTGTTATATCGTGATTGCCTTTCTTTGATGACGATGTAGGGATTTCCAAACAAGCGATTATTGTCAGCGAATTCCACTTCAACAGATATATCCCATGTGAACACTGTGTAGGGATCCTGTCAATCTGATCGCATTTTCCAACTCTTCCTAATCAAACACACCAGACTCAACTCATTAGCTCATTAGAAGAGACTCCAAGACATGAAATGAATGTGTCAGATAAGGGAGATGCTCAAAATATGTACTGTTGGTGTGCCTCCAGAAACAGGGCTGGGAAACACTACTGATGAACGGTTTTCCAACGCTGGCGGTGGTGTATGCCAACAGTGCACATTCTGGACATGATTTTGGATCATTTGGCGAACACCACACTACACTATGTTCAAGAAACCTGCATATCCATTGATTTCAAAAAGGCACAGAGGCAGAACACTCTTCCTGTTGATGGACCGCAAAAAAACAGCATATATTCTGAACTCACCCCTCTGAAGAGCCACTTCTCTGATGTAGAGAGGAGAGAAAATGACTCCTTCCTCTGCAACATCGGCCTGGTGGGAGAAAACAAGAAAAAGACATCAGACAAACAGGTGATTTACTATCACCTTACTGTCATACAGGTGATAGACTAAAGCTGCGCTCACATTTACTGCTGTTCGGTGAACTTTCACGGGAGAAATCAAATCCATTCATGTCGATAGAGTGCTGCAATGATGGCGTATTTTTGTAGGCCAAAACCCAGAAACGAGTTAGCACTTCAGCAAATCTATGGTTTTTTGAATGGGGTTTTGGTTAAATGCCTGAAATAAGGTCTGTGGGTCACACAAGCTCAAGATATTTTCAAGTCTTATTCTACAACATAAAATACGTCACTAAAACCCCCTTTTTTAAATTAAAGGTCATGCCGAACAGGTAAACTCATCTCCTAGCCTCGTTGTGTTTGTAACTGCGCACTTGCAAACTATTATTACTCAAACTTTCAGGGAAAATGTTTTATTATATGAAGTCTGAAAGAGTTGTTAGAAGATTAACACTAATTCTAACTTATTCACTAACATCAGTATTGGCCTAATAGTCATCACTGTAGAGCTCTATAGGAATCCATGCAATTGGGAGTTTTGCGCGAGGGTGAAAAAGCTCAAATGGTTGACGCTGACCAACAGAAAGCGGTTTGGTTTGAAAGCGTCATTGCTGCACTATTGATAATGAAAAAAGGACAAGTTTTGCTCGTGACCGGACATTAAGGGTCGGTTCACGCAGAACGCATTTGGTTCTTTCACTCTGCTTCTCTTCCATTGTTTTTTCTATGTAAACGTGCTAGACGGACGTGTTAGATCCTTGAGCTTGCGTCTTTTGCAGTGTCTGGCGAGTGACATGGCGTTCTAAAAAAGCAGCGTTCAGGTTAAAACATGTTTAACTTTTAAAAAAAGGTGTCTTTTGACCTTGCATTTTTTAATATTTTATTTAAAGCGGCGCTATGCAGTTTTGGCAATTTCTTCGCTATTTTCTCGCTCTTTGCTTACAGGTTTCTCTATAGAGCTCCCCCTACAGCTTCGGAATAGATATTTGACAACACTGTCGTCAAAACTTATTGGCTCCCCCCCTCCCATCTTCTCCCTCTGGTCATGTGCATTTTTTTTCAAAGAAGCCGGCGAACGCACGGAGCCATGTCCACTGAGGTATGTATGATACACAGAAGGCTAGCATATAAAGGTTTAGATAGTGTATGTGTGCAGTGCCGTAAAGCAATTCGTTACATCGCAAGACCTGATATCACGCGATACTTCCTGACGCTTTGCAAGGGTGGTTTTTCAGCTTACAGGCGCTGGGGGGAAGCGAGACGGCCACCATTCAACCCGAAAAAAGTCATAAGATGTTCAGTTAAGGTAAATTAAGCTAAACTGCATAGTTCCCCTTTAACCTCAAAAAGGTGTTCTGTGTGAGACAGCTAAGACAGCTGAAGATACATGACTGATCAGCGGCTGAATGATGGAAAAACACTTTGGTTTTCAGCAAGACACATCAGCGAACCGCTACAGTCCAAGGGAATTAAAAGGTGATGAGGTTTTTCACTTGGATGGAGTCATTTCCATTGACTGCAGTTTTGTAAACAGGTAAACAGGTCTGTCTCAGTCATCATTGTGGCAGGACAGGGGAATGACCTTCTCCTGACCCAGATCCTCAGGTGATGCCTTTCTGTCTGGCTATTGTGACAAGCTGCTTGAGAAACATCTTTTTTTTGCACATGGTTCTCCAAATATTTGAGCTTGTAGCATTCATTTTTGTTATCACACAAATGTGACATTTTAAAACGGAAATAATTCTTAATAAAGTCACCATGAAATCAAAATGGACAATTCCTTTTTTCGAATGGAATATTGCAATGTTTAATATAAATGATTTATCCGTGCACATCATTATTGTTTTAAATTCATATTCCTAATTATCTTGAATCAGAATAAGTTCCTCTCGCAGCATCTCTTCTCTTCTCTGATGATGAGGGCGGGGCTATAACCTGTCAATCACATGAGATCAGCCAATAGCAAACCACAACCATCCAATCAACTCCACACAGACAAAATCAAGCCCTGCCCACATTTGTTCTTGTTCCAGAAGCGTTTCACTCAGATATATGGCACAATAGAGAAGAAAAGACCAGCGCAACTTAAACACAGTTTAATGACAACTTTAAGAAAATATGCATTTAACACGACACGACAGACTGATATATCAGCCAGGCCAATTTATCTGCCAGTATTTGGCCAATTTAAGAATAAATTATCAGCTAATAACTGCATTATTAGCTTTTTAACGAAAACATTAGCTCAGTGTAGTTCGTTTATACCCTACGTTTAGCTTTTTACTTCTGTGATTGTATTTAGGCATCAAAATCATCAAAGTTGTGTTAATTTGTGAAGATTATCATGATGAACAAAACGATTAATGTTTAATAATCTATTCCAAAATACAATTGGGGTTTTGTTCTTTTGGTTTAGCTTTTCAACATAAACATTTGCTCAGTTAATAAACAAGTGGACAGAATTTTTTTTCTTTCCCAGCTGCTTTGAGTACATTGTTTCAACATTTAAAATAATAGTGGTCTTGAACTTTATTCTGACACTTATCATGTAAATGCATTTTCACAGAATAGTTGTAGAATTAGTTTTGAAGTGGAAAACCAAATTCAAAAGTACATTTAAAAAAAAAAAAAAATAAAATAATAATAAATAAATAAATAAATAAATATATAAATATATGTAAGGAATAATTGACGACAGGCCGTTGAATTATTAGAAAAATAATGCACACCCGAGGTGGTAATGCGGT